>NC_056437.1:62910267-63187767 GCF_018296145.1 Oncorhynchus tshawytscha | reverse complement strand
TGAGTACAGTACATAGCCTATCACACATACAACCACCCTTAATGTCTATGATATACCTGTAACAATAAAGGAATGAAATTCATTGAGAATTGTTTTATTCATTTCAATTCATTCTTCCACATTTATTTGAAGCGAAACAGTTGGCTGTTCGACCACATTCAGTGTTTACAAACTTTTAAGAGTGTTTTGGGATTATGATGAGTTAAGAAAGCAGGACACAGCTTCTTCATGACATATTCTTCAAAAACCAAGAGTTGTTTATGTTACAGACGACATCTTTAAAACTGCTAAAAATGAATAAAATAAATACACTGACCGAACTCTGAATGTGTGCCTTAAAACACAATAAATCACTATGAATGAATGAGATTAGAAAAATGTGCCCTTATTCACCTTTCTCTCTTCTCTCTCTGTCAGTGGTTATTGCTAAGTTTCAGAGAGAGCACTATTGCATTCCACATCCATGACCGTCCAGTACATACAGAAAGCAGCAGCAGATATGCAATTAAAGAACCTACAGTACAAGGATTCTCCTTGCAGTGTAAATTCAATCTTAAAATTAACTCACTGTGAATCTCACACCACAGTTTAATCTCAATGTTATCTTGTGTAAGTAACCGTGGCGAAGATGTGTTGTCATTCCTTCAATAAATATTTCATCAAAGCAGCAATATCACTCCTAGCTGCCTACCACAGAAAGCCGCAAATATATTTTCATCATCCTAACCAACTTGCCCTCTAAATACACCTCTACTGTCTTTAACCAAGATCTCAGCGATCACTGCCTCAATGCCTGCATCCGTAATGGGTCAGCGGTCAAACGACCTCCACTCATCACTGTCAAACGCTCCCTGAAACACTTCAGCGAGCAGGCCTTTCTAATCGACCTGGCTGGGGTATCCTGGAAGGATATTGATCTCATCCCGTCAGTAGAGGATGCCTGTTTTTTTTTTTAAATGCCTTCCTAACCATCTTAAATAAGCATGCCCCATTCAATAAATTTAGAACCAGGAACAGATATAACCCTTGGTTCTCCCCAGACCTGACTGCCCTTAACCAACACAAAAACATCCTATGGCGTTCTGCATTAGCATCGAACAGCCCCCGTGATATGCATCTTTTCAGGGAAGCTAGAAACCAATAACAGGCAGTTAGAAAAGCCAAGGCTAGCTTTTTCAAGCAGAAATTTGCTTCCTGCAACACTAACTCAAAAAAGTTCTGGGACACTGTAAAGTCCATGGAGAATAAGAACACCTCCTCCCAGCTGCCCACTGCACTGAATATAGGAAACAATGTCACCACTGATAAATCCACTATAATTGAGAATTTCAACAAGCATTTTTCTACGGCTGGCCATGCTTTCCACCTGGCTACCCCTACCCCGGTCAACAGCACTGCACCCCCCACAGCAACTCGCCCAAGCCTTCCCCATTTCTCCTCCTCCCAAATCCAGTCAGCTGATGTTCTGAAAGAGCTGCAAAATCTGGGCCGATACAAATCAGCCAGGCTAGACAATCTGGACCCTTTCTTTCTAAAATGATCTGCTGAAATTGTTGCCACCCCTATTACTAGCCTGTTCAACCTCTCTTTCGTGTCGTCTGAGATTCCCAAAGATTGGAAAGCAGCTGCGGTCATCCCCCTCTTCAAAGGGGGGGACACTCTTGACTCAAACTGCTACAGACCTATATCTATCCTACCCTGCCTTTCTAAGGTCTTCGAAAGCCAAGTCAACAAACAGATTACCGACCATTTCGAATCTCACCATACCCTCTCTGCTAGGCAATCTGGTTTCAGAGCTGGTCATGGGTGCACCTCAGCCACGCTCAAGGTCCTAAACAATATCTTAACCGCCATCGATAAGAAACATTACTGTGCAGCCGTATTCATTGATCTGGCCAAGGCTTTCGATTCTGTCAATCACCACATCCTCATCGGCAGACTCGACAGCCTTGGTTTCTCAAATGATTGCCTCGCCTGGTTCACCAACTACTTCTCCGATAGAGTTCAGTGTGTCAAATCGGAGGGTCTGTTGTCCGGACCTCTGGCAGTCTCTATGGGGGTGCCACAGGGTTCAACTCTTGGACCGACTCTTCTCTGTTTACATCAATGATGTCGCTCTTGCTGCTGGTGAGTCTCTGATCCACCTCTACGCAGACGACACCATTCTGTATACTTCTGGCCCTTCTTTGGACACTGTGTTAACAACCCTCCAGGTAAGCTTCAATGCCATACAACTCTCCTTCCGTGGCCTCCAATTGCTCTTAAATACAAGTAAAACTAAATGCATGCTCTTCAACCGATCGCTGCCTGCACCTTGCCCGCCTATCCAACATCACTACTCTGGACGGCTCTGACTTAGAATACGTAGACAACTACAAATACCTAGGTGTCTGGTTAGACTGTAAACTCTCCTTCCAGACCCACATCAAACATCTCCAATCCAAAGTTAAATCTAGAATTGGCTTCCTATTTCGAAACAAAGCATCCTTCACTCATGCTGCCAAACATACCCTTGTAAAACTGACCATCCTACCAATCCTCGACTTCGGCGATGTAATTTACAAAATAGCCTCCAATACCCTACTCAACAAATTGGATGCAGTCTATCACAGTGCCATCCGTTTTGTTACCAAAGCCCCATTTACTACCCACCATTGTGACCTGTACGCTCTCTTTGGCTGGCCCTCGCTTCATACTCGCCGCCAAACCCACTGGCTCCATGTCATCTACAAGACCCTGCTAGGTAAAGTCCCCCCTTATCTCAGCTCGCTGGTCACCATAGCATCACCCACCTGTGATTCCACACGCGCTCCAGCAGGTATATCTCTCTGGTCAACCCCAAAACCAATTATTTCTTTGGCCGCCTCTCCTTCCAGTTCTCTGCTGCCAATGACTGGAACAAACTACAAAAATCTCTGAAACTGGAAACACTTATCTCCCTCACTAGCTTTAAGCACCAGCTGTCAGAGCAGCTCACAGATTACTGCACCTGTACATAGCCCATCTATAATTTAGCCCAAACAACTACCTCTTTCCCTACTGAATTTATTTTATATTGCTCCTTTGCACCCCATTATTTTTATTTCTACTTTGCACATTCTTCCACTGCAAATCTACCATTCCATTGTTTTACTTGCTATATTGTATTTACTTTGCCACCATGGCCTTTTTTTTGCCTTTACCTTCCTTATCTCACCTCATTTGCTCCCATCGTATATGGACTTGTTTCTACTGTATTATTGACTGTATGTTTTGTTTTACTCCATGTGTAACTCTGTGTTGTTGTATGTGTCGAACTGCTTTGCTTTATCTTGGCCAGGTCGCAATTGTAAGTGAGAACTTGTTATCAATTTGCCTACCTGGTTAAATAAAGGTGAAATATAAAATAAAATAAAAATTCAACCACAAAGACCAGGGAAGTGTTCCAATGCCTCACAAAGAAGGGCACCTAAACATACATTGAATATCCCTTTGAGCATGATGTTAATTATTAATGATGATTAATGATGTATTAATTACATTTTGGATGGCGTATTACTACACCGAGTCACTACAAAGACACAGGTATCCTTCCTAACCCTGTTGCCAAAGAGGAAGGAATCACACAGGGATTACACCATGAGGCCAATGGTGACTATAAAACAGTTTGTTTGGCTGCGATAGGAGAACAGGATGGATCAACAACATTGTAGTTACTCCACAATATTAACCTTAATTGACAGTCAAAAGAAGGAAGCAAATGCAAAATAAAAATATTCCAAAACATGCGTCAAGGTTTGCAATAAGGCACTAAAGTAAAACTGCAAACATTGTGGCAAAGACATGTACTTTATGTCCTGAATACAAAGTCTTATGTTTGGGGAAAAACCAACACAACACTGAGTGCCACTCTTAATATTTTCAAGCCTGGTGGTGGCTGCATCATGTTATGGGTATGCTTGTCATCAGCAAGGACTAGGGAGTTTTTGTATGATAAAAATAAACGGAATAGATCTAAGCACATGCAAAATCCTAGAGGAAAACCTGGTTCAGTCTGCTTTCCAACATACACTGGGAGACACCTTTCAGCAGGACAATAACCTAAAACACAAGGCCAAATATACAGTGCCTTCAGAAACTATTCATACCCCTTCACTTATTACACATTTTGTTTTGTTACAGCCTGAATTAAAAAACAATAATAATCTCACCCATCTACACACAGTATCCAATAATGACAAAGTGAAAACAAATGTATAAAAAAGTTAGCAAATTTATTTAAAATGAATTACAGAAATATCTCATTTACATAAGTATTTACTGGTGTGGTAATTCAACCCAAACTCTCCTACTTAACTGGCCAACGGATTTTCTCATGAAGTTTTCATTCAATATCAAATCAAATGTATTTATATAGCCCTTCTTACATCAGCTGATTTATCAAAGTGCTGTACAGAAACCCAGCCTAAAACCCCAAACAGCAAGCAATGCAGGTGTAGAAGCACGGTGGCTAGGAAAAACTAATTCAATAGGGTTTTTAGTACATTTATCTTAAGCCAAACCATTAAATATGGTGTACCTTTTAGTTTGAATTTTGACGACAGACTCAATAGAACATATCTAGTTATATATATCGGGTTTAGAATGTTAGGCGACAATGAAAGAAATCCGTCTAAATATATGCATATTCGTCTCCGTTTCAGCACCAATTGGTAGATTTAAAAATTATAAACGCAACATGCAACAGTTTCAAAGATTTTACTGAGTTACAGTTCATATAAGGAAATCAGTCAATTGAAATAAATAAATTAGGCCCTACTCTATGGATTTCACATGACTGGGAATCCAGATATGCATCTGTTCGCCACAGATTTATTTATTTATTTAAAGGTAGGGCGTGGATCAGAAAACCAGTCAGTATCTGGTGTGACCACCATTTGCCTCATGCCGCGCGACACATCTCCTTCGCATAGAGTTGATCAGGCTGTTGAATGCGACCTGTGGAATGTTGCCCCACTCCTCTTCAATGGATTTGAGAAGCTGCTGTATTTTGTTGGGAACTGGAATAGCTGTCGTACATGTTGATATTACGGCTTGTTACAACATAGATGGAGAGGGGGGAAGAGAGAGAGAAAGAAAAAGGCACACTTGTATACATCATGTATACATTCTAGGACTGTCCTCACATTAATCATATACCTTGCACACAAACCGCCACCCATTTGAATTAAGAAATCATGAATGAATTTACGTGTGAAATGCCTTCGTTCGTTGTTTATCTCGGTCGGATCCAAGCCTTTTCGGAAAGTTGTTGGCCTTCCAGCTGTATGGCTCTGATTGTCCGAAAGGGGTCTCCCCTTTCCCGTCTTCTACTGTTGTTCACTCTAGAAGATAGCCAACCATGTTGACGGTTCCAATTGGTGATGACCGTAGTAATATGGCTTCAGTTAGATTCGCTTTTCTCGATATCTGACTTAAGACAGCTAATGAACTGTACCAGTGATTGTCTGAGGTGAGCTTTTCGCCTCTTCCTCCTCGTGTTGGTATTCAGGCTTTAGACCACGATGGACATGAGCTGCAGCTCTTCCTCTCTCTGGTCTAAAGGAAGGTAAGTTTATTTCTCTACCGCATGTTGAGGTTTAGTTTCAACCATTTAAAACATGTAGCTCTCACCTTTCCTGGTCTAAATGTTGATTTCCCTTCCAAGCCTTTATGCACTCTTAGTCAAAAGGGGCGGTCCGTCAATAATGGCAAGCTCTCCGACCTCACTCAGGGCATGGCTACATAATGTGCAAAGGATATCAAAACTATTACCTTATTAGAAAACTAAAATCACATTCCTATCTTAACAAAATATTGTATGCATGACATATTGGATGAAAACTTGACAGATAAAGGGGTATCCTTTCCAAGTTACAGTATTTGGTTCATACAGTTTTTAATCACATCAGAAAATGAAAACCAATATTACATTCGTTTTCCATAGTTCCCCACTGACCATTTCCCACATTAAAATTATTGTTCCATTATCCACATTTGGACGTTACAGTTTTGGGAGGGCAAAAGAGAGTCTCATCCGACCCATTCTGATCCTTACAGGAGTCATGACACTGCCTATAACACCATCGCCACCATGGGGCACTCTGTTTCGAAGGTGAGCATTTTCACACTGAAACCGGTTACGATGCCGAACTGCAGTCAAGTTAAGACCCTGGTGAGGAGGACGAGGACACAGGTGAGCTTTCTTATGTTGTGCAAACCCACAGTTTCATCAGCTGTCCAGGTGGCTATTCTCAGTTCATCCCACAGGCATAGCCACAGGAAGTAGGGTTACTGAAGGTGCTGCAGCACCCACTGAACAATCAGAATACAATAAAAATAGAATAAAAACATTTACACAAAAGTAGTGCATTGTGCCTTTACTAATATTAGAGGTATTGCAGACAAAAAAAATGTTTCATCATCCCTCCTTTGGCAAAAGAGGTTGTTGAATAATTAAGAACAGTATCTTGCAGGATTCAACAGTTGGAATTTGAAGAGTTGCTGTCCCATTCTCTGCTGTCCCATTCTAATGGAATCCAGAAACAATAAAACCCTGTCCATTTACATCAAAAGGTGCAAAGTTATGGGCAAAGACACAAAACATACACATCAAATAAATATTTATCTTGATCAAATAACATGGAAAACAACCACTTTTGGTGTAGTATTAATTTACCATCCTTACAAACCACTTAATGTAAATGTACTTTACTGTATTGTACATAGGCTGGTCATCTAGGTTTGTACCTGTACACTTTACATCACCATGATGAAAAACATTGCCGTAATTGAGCACATTGAGCCATCAAGTGGTTTGTGATGATGTGATAATGTGGCTTAGTTGGTATAGCATGGCGCTTGCAATGCTAGGGTTGTGGTTTCGATTCCATTGTGGAACCAGTATGAAAATGTATGCACTCACTACTAAGTTGCTCTGGATAAGAGAGTTTACTAATATGGAAAATGAATGAATAGACCATTTCAGTTTTCACAAAGAAATAAGTTGCATTTGCAAAGTATTTCAAGAAACTAGAAAACATAGTGTATTCAGACCCCTTGACTTTTTCCACATTTTGTTACATTACAGCCTTATTCTAAAATTGATTAAATAATTTTCCCCCCTAATCAATCTACACACAATACCCCAAATGACAAAGCAAAAACAGGTTTTTAGAAATGTTTGCAAATTTATAATACTTAAAAAAAAATTTTTTAGCACATTTACATACAGTTGAAGTCGGAAGTTTACATACACTTAGGTTGGAGTCATTAAAACTAATTTTTCAACCAGTCTTGTTAATAAACTATAGTTTTGGCAAGTCGGTTAGGATATCTACTTTGTGCATGACACAAGTTATTTTTCCTACAATTGTTTACAGACAGATTATTTCACTTATAATTCACTGTATCACAATTCCAGTGGGTTAGAAGTTTACATACACTAAGTTGACTGTGCCTTTAAACAGCTAAGAAAATTTCAGAAAATGTAATGGCTTTAGAAGTTTCTGATAGGCTAATTGACATAATTTGAGTCAATTGGAGGTGTACCTGTGGCTGTATTTCAAGGCCTACCTTCAAACTCAGTGCCTCTTTGCTTGACATCATGGGAAAATCAAAAGAAATCAGCCAAGACCTCAGAAAAACAATTTTAGACCTCCACAAGTCTGGTTCATCCTTGGGAGCAATTTACAAGGTACCATGTTCATCTGTATAAACAATGGTACGCAAATGTAAACACCATGGGACCACGCAGCCGTCATACCGTTCAGGAAGGAGACGCGTTCTGTCTCCAAGTGATGAACGTACTTTGGTGCGAAAAGTGCAAATCAATCCCAGAACAACAAAGGACCTTGTGAAGATGCTGGAGGAAACAGGTACAAAAGTATATATAGCCACATTAAAACAAGTCCTATATCGACATAACCTGAAAGGCCGCCAGCAAGGAAGAAGCAACTGCTCCAAAACCGCCACTAAAAAAAACCAGGCTACGCTTTGCAACTGCACATGGAGACAAAAATGTTACTTTTTGGAGAAATGTCCTCTGGTCTGATGAAACAAAAATAGAACTGTTTGGCCATAATGACCATCGTTATGTTTGGAGGAAAAGGGGGGAGGCTTGCAAGCAGAAGAACAGCATCCCAACCGTAAAGCACGTGGGTGGCAGCATCATGTTGTGGAGGTGCTTTGCTGCAGGAGGGACTGGTGCACTTCACAAAATAGATGGCTACATGAGGAAGGGAAATTATGTGGATATATTGAAGCAACATCTCAAGACATCAGTCAGGAAGCTAAAGCTTGGTCGCAAATGGGTCTTCCGAATGGACAATGACCCCAAGCATACTTCCAAAGTTGTGGCAAAATGGCTTAAGAACAACAAAGTCACGGTGTTGGAGTGGCCATCACAAAGCCCTGACCTCAATCCTACAGAAAATGTGTGGGCAGAACTGAAAAAGTGTGTGCGAGCAAGGAGGCCTACAAACCTGACTCAGTTACAACAGCTCTGTCAGGAGGAGTGAGTGAAAATTCACCCAACTTATTGTGGGAAGCTTGTGGAAGGCTACCTGAAACATTTGACCCAAGTTAAACAATTTAAAGGCAATGCTACCAAATACTAAATGAGTGTATGTAAACTTCTGACACACTGGGAATGTGATGAAAGAAAAAAAGCTTAAATAAATAATTTGTTCTACTATTATTGACATTTCACATTCTTAAAATAAAGTGGTGATCATAATTGACCTAAAACAGGGATTTTTACTAGGATTAAATGTCAGGAATTGTGAAAAACCGAGTTTAAATGTATTTGGCTAAGGTGTATATAAACTTCCAACTTCAACTGTAAGTATTCAGACCCTTTACTCAGTACTTTGTTGAATCACATTTGGCAGTGATTATAGCCTCGAGTCATCTTGGGTATGACGTTACAAACTTGATATAACTGTATTTGGGGAGTTTCTCCCATTCTTCTCTGCGGATCCTGTCAAGGTCTGTCAGGTTTGTTGGAGAACGTCGCTGCACAGCTATTTTCAGCTCTATCGGGTTCAAGTTTGGGCTCTGGCTGGCCACTCAAGGACATTCAGAAACTTGTCCCAAAGCCACTCCTGTGTTGTCTTGGCTGTGTGCTTAGGGTTTTTGTCCTGTTGGAAGGTGAACCTTCACCCCAGTCTGAGGTCCTGAGCGCTCTGGAGCAGGTTTTCATCAATGATATCTGTACTTTGCTCCGTTCATCTTTCCCTCGATCCTGACTAGTCTCCCAGTCCCTGCCACTGAAAAACCTCCCCACAGCATGATGCTGCCACCACCATGCTTCACCGTAGGGATGGTACCAGGTATCCTCCAGACCTGACGCTTGGCATTGAGGCCAAAGAGGTTATTGAGGTTAAATCTTGGTTTCATCAGACCAGATAATCTTGTTTCTCATGGTCTAAAAGTCCTTTAGGTGCCTTTTGGCAAACTCCAAGCGGGCTGTCATGTGACTTCTACTGAGGAGTGGCTTCCGTCTGGCCACTCTACCGTAAAGGCCTCATTGGTGGAGTGCTGCAGAGATGGTTGTACTTCTGGAAGGTTCTCCCATCTCCACAGAGGAACTCTGGGGTCTGAATACTTTCTGAATTCACTGTATATCAAGCAAGTATTATCATATTAACTTTTTTTACAGATAATAATCAGACAAATGCTGGTAAACACTCAAATACATTTTGTTAAAATGTTTTCACAAAATGAGTGCTCTGGGCCTTTACTAGTCCTGTATTCGTGGACCAAAATAGACATCTTCAGCGCAGGCAAGCATTTTTGCAGCAGCCCCACCCTCAAACTACTTCCTGCGGCTATGCCCACAAGGGAAGAAGCCAGATGTGGTGGTCCTGGGCTGGCGTAGTTACACGTGGTCTGTAGTTGTGAGGCCAGTTGGGCGTACTACCAAATTCTCTACAACAAGGTTGGAGGCAGCTTATGGTAGAGAAATTAGCAACAGCTCTGGTGGTCATTCCTGGAGTCAGCATGCCATTTGCACACTCCCTCAAAACTTGAGAGATCTGTGGCGTTGTTCTGTTTGACAAAACTGCACATTTTAGTGGCCTTTTACTGCCCCTCAGCTCAAGGTGCACCTGTGTAATAATAATTTTGTTTAATCAGCTTCTTGATATTCCACACCTGTCAGGTGGATGGATTATCTTGGCGAAGGAGGAATGCTCAATAACAGGGATGTAAACAAAATTGAACAGCATTTGAGAGAAATAAGCTTTTTGAGCATATGGAACATTTCAGGGATCTTTTATTTCATCTCAGCTTGAAAATATATGGCAAGACTTGAAAATAGCTGTCTAGCATGATCAACATCCAGCTGACAGCGCTTGAAGAATTTTCAAAAGAATAAAGTGCAGATATTGTATAATCCAGGTGTGCAAAGCTCTTAGAGACTTACCCAGAAAGACTCACTGCTGTAATTGCTGCCAAAGGTTATTCTAACATGTATTGACTCAAGGGTATGAATACTTATCAAAGACATATTTGTTTTCTATTTTTCATGAATATTTGTACATATGTTAGAATTTCTTTCACTTTGACAAAGTATTGTGTAGACCGTTGACACAAAAAAATGACAACTAAATCTATTTTAATCCCGCTTGGAAAAACAAAATGTGGAAAAAGTAAAGGGGTATGAATAGTTTCTGAAGGCACTTGGGTGGTCTACAAGTGGTGTGTGTGTGTCACTCATAGATCCAGTGTCCGCTGCTGTCCTCCCAGCACTGTAGCTCATTCTGCCTGAACCACAGAGAGATCTCTCTCTGAGCGCTCTCCACAGAGTCACTGCCATGGATCACATTCCTACAACACAGAAAGTCAACAAGATATAATTTCATGGTCACTGATGATAACATGTAACAGTATTGCTTCCATCCCTCTCTTCGCCCCTACCTGGGCTCGAACAAGGGACCATCTGCACACATCAACAACTGCCTCCCACGAATCATCGTTACCTATTGCTCCACAAAAGCAGAGGCCCTTGCAGAGCAAGGGAAACAACTACTTCAAGGTCTCAGAGCAAGTGATGTCACTGATTGAAACGCTATTAGTGCGCACCAAATTAGCTAGCCATTTCACAACCAGTTACACACACACACAATACACAGACACACTTTACCTGCCCACTTCCAAACAGTAGTCTCCTCTGATGGTTCCTGGTAGGGAGTCTGCCGGGTTGGTCTCCCCCAGCATCTTGCGAGACATCTTCACCACATCCAGACCTTGCCACACCTAAACACATGCACACATATACACACCTGGATGAACAATTGCACAACTAGGGATGTGCACATTAACGTGGATAACCAGTCATGTTTAAATTGTGTAAACCATAATAAAATATGTAAAATATCTTGAGCGGGAGAGGGCAGCTGTGTATGTAGTAGTAGGCATGCTATCTCACCATGGCAACGATGGGTCCAGAGCTCATGTTGCGCACCAATCCATTGAAGAAGGGTTTGTCTCTCAGGTCCCTGTAGTGCTCTCTCAGGAGATCCTCGGACGCCTGGCGAACACACACACCCACCCACCCACATCACAACAGAGAGAGATCCAACACAGACAGTATATCATAAAAGCCCCTTTCACAAACATAAATCACATATTTTATTTAAATATATTTTACAAGATTTCTCCAGTTACCCCCTTCACACTGCTCTGGAAAGGCTAATTATTGCCTGTTTGTTTTGAAAGATGGCGTACAAGTGTTGTAAACTATGTTAATAAGCTGTCTAATGAAGTGCTTCCTCCTTCCTCCTCGTGTGTGGGTTTAATGGACGTATATGATGGTGTGTGTGTGCTCTTACCTGGACTAGTTTCATTCCCACCAATCTGAAGCCCTTTTTCTCAAAGCCCCGGATGATCTCTCCCACTAGCCTCCGGTGCACACCATCCGGTTTCACAGCTATGAAGCTGTGCTCATTGACACCCGTCCAACCTAGGACGAAAGCATGACCATCATGTCCAGTCCCAAATCAAACCCTAGCCTATGACATTTGTTGATTGGCCTCGTAGATTTGAAATCGGCAGCTGGGGTGTGTGAGCAATATGGTGGAAACTCCATCTAGCCCACAGATTATGGCAAATTTACAAATCTATTAGGGTGGCAGGTAGCCTAGCAGTTAGAGCGTTGGGTCAGTAACTGAAAGGTTGCAGGTTTGAATGAGCAAGGCACTTAACCCGAATTTACTCCAGGGGCGCAATACTACTATCGCTAACCATGTAAAACAAAACATTTCACTGCACCTATCTCGTGTGTGTGACAAAACAATTTTTTTAACAATCATATGTGATACACCTAATCAGTCCAAGCAAGTACAAGCAATAAAATATCACATTTGTGATGTGACTATTACTACAACATCTCATGGCCAATTTAAAATGTTCTAGAGGATTTAGATAACTGATGATCTGAGGAGGTGTCGGATTACACACACCCCCACACCTTCCATAAAGCGTTGCTTGTAAAACCATACATTTTGGCTTGCGTGAAATATGAAATAGCACCTTACCATCAGATTCCTCAATTCGTGCATGTTTTGCCTCCAAATCCTCATTTTTTTCCTGCTGAACAGGCAATGACCGTTTTCTTCGTCCCATATCATAGACTCGCTTGCGCCGTGGTGCTCTTGTGTGAGTGCGACCAACCAATCAGATTGCTAGCGTCACCGGAACCTGGTTCCCAAGTTAACACAGCCACAAAGTCATAAACCCCGCATATGACTACAATTTATCTTATTTAAATATGATTACACAACCCTAACCTTAACCACACTACTAACCTTAATCCTAACATTAAATGAAGACCAAAAAGCACAATTTTGTTTTCATGAATTGTTTTGATATACTGTAGGCCTAGACAATTTTGACTTTGTGGCAAATAGTGAAACTGGATACAGTGTCCGTGATGGAATTGTTCTAACTATGTTACAGCAAAGATTATGGGTATACTGACAAAATTACATGTCTCTCCGCCCTAACAATTGGAGTCATTGTCCACAAAGAAGAACTTCGGGCTGACTAACTCCCGCCTATCCTTTCTTTGGATTGGTGGACACATCTCATTATTGTAATATTCGACGAGGGTTGTCGATGTCAACCACCCGTATCCAATGAAGAGATGCTATGCTACTAGCCTCATGATATGAATATGCATAGCCATCTCGCGACAACTCCGATAAAGTGTTTTTTCTCATAGTTGCCTGGATATCACGTTTCCTACTTTTATCAGTAAACTCAAAACAATGTGTGCATTACAAAACTTATTCGACCAAATAAGCCATTCCATTTTTTGTTGACCAAATTTCGACACACCTCCATACAAAAACTCATTGCTTGGTGGGTAAAGAAACACCACCTGCTGGAGGGAGACAGATTTTCCGCCGAATTTGGCCACGGTCTTCCTCCTTCTATCTGGGTACAGCTGGGACGATCACGTGATCAGTGAAAGTTTTTGTGAAAGCGTTTCTTGGTATCTACTATTACCACAGCCACAAAGTCTAAATTGGCTGTACGATTTTTTATTTATTTAAATGTGCTTAATTTAACGTTAGGAATAAGGCTAGCAGTGTGGTTAAAGGTTATGTTGACAATCAAAATTTAAGAAGATTAATTAAAGAAATTGGCAGGGTTTATTACTTTGCGGCTGTGGTAACTAGTGACAACCTGTTTGCTCTGTTGCTTGTGGTCCTTTCAAGACAACTGGAAACTCGGGGAAAAACGAGGTCAAATCATGACCTCAGTGATCTTCACTTCGAAAATTCGGAGCTCCAGAAAGTGGCTTTTACCCAATCGGAGCTCGTTTTTTCCCGAGTTCCCAGTTGTTTTGAATGCAGCATTAGAATTCCGAAGCGTAGACATAGGAAAGCACTATAAAGACAACTTCTAGTGACGATAAATAGGCTATCAACGCATTTGAATGGTAATGTTGCCAATGAAAAAGCCAATCTGACAGCGGCTATGATTAAAACCGGCTTGAACTTCTTCTACCCTGACCCTCCAATATTGGCAATTTACGAAACAGCAATCGATCGACGATCACACAAATGTCACAAGTATGAGGATTCTGTGTTATGCACTATAGCCCGTTACCATATATGTGATTGAATATTATCTGCTGTTGGCTTGTGTGGATGTATGTATGTGTTATGCAACATAGCTGACTTGAAACATTGTTAACAGTTTCAGGGCCATGGGCCTTTCTCGTGATGGAAAAATACAGAATAACATGAAGACAGGAACTGTGCAATGAGTTGGGGGGGCACATTCAGAACGTAGTGTTGCGAGAACAAACAGTCTTTTGTTAGACAACAGGAGCCAGGTGCGAGATAACAGTATCGAGCATGAGCGCATAGATATTCTTCACAGCAACATCTATCAACTGGAGCGCCTGGGGGCCGGGACCAGCTCTACGCCAACAATCAACAATAGGCTCGGTGAGTCTAAACCACGCCCAGTCTCTACTCTGACAGCCCGGCTCGGAAGCAGGAACTACCTCTGTCAGAGTATATTTATAATATCTTCATCAGGAACAAGTCAGTTCTCTGTTTTGCCCTGCGAGGTGGGACAGAGAGCCCGTATATACGAAAATTGCATTTACCACTTATTGCTTAGTTAATAAAAAATACATAGCATACAATCGGTGACTCATTGTCATATTTATCCTGATACCAGATTCGAATTGACGCAACTCTAACACAAGGCAATAGTCAGAGTCCCACTCCATTCGCAAAATAACTCGGAACCTTCTGCTACGTTCATAATATGCAGGCCTACAGTGTCAGGTGAAAACTTTAATCACTATAGCTGCGAGTACTGTTGGATCCTGTATTTTACATTATAGCCATTAGATATATATGATTAAATATTATCTGATGTTGGTTGTGTGAGGTGTCTGCATTTGTGCACTGGAGCATCATTATGAGATTAAACAACTGCTTGCTACTTGCCTGTTTGTGTGTGACAAGAACTGAGTAACATGGTGTGACCTGCATGTTGCAAAACGGTAGATAACAGCCCAAGCAGATGCTTTGTCCTTGTGTTTGTATGTAACAATATTGAGCACATGGTGTGACTTGCTGTATCTTACAAAGTTGTGATAGGGAGGGGTGGTCATCAAGAGGTTTAACTGAGATGGAAAAATACTGAACAACACAATAGCAGGAACTGAGCAACTGTTCTAACTAGGCTGCGATACCAGAACAGTAAAGATCTATACATCGACGGAGGGAGGACTCCAAGAAGCGCCAAGAGGCGGGGACCCGCCTGAGCGCCTGCAATAGGCTGAGCAAGTTTAAACCACGCCCAGCCTCTACTGTGATAGGCCAACAGACGGGTTGGAACTGTCTATCACAGTACAAAGAATACTGTTTACATACATCCTGTCATTTCTCTGTTCTGCCCTGCGTGGTATTACAGTGAGCCCGTATATACGAAAGTTGCATTTGCCATTTATTACTTAGCTATTAAAAATACATAGTATAAAATCGGTGACTCATTGTTATATTTATCCTGATATCAGATTCGAATTTACGAAACCCTAACAGTACTAACCACTACCGCCAGTCTGCTGCAAGCAAACAAGTATCGAACATTTAACTTGAATGCATTTAACTTGAATCAACAATATGGAATTGAGGAAATGTCATATAAAACCATAATAAGTGCAAACAACCTGTTTGGAAAACACTTGCCAATATAGTCAATAGGAAAATCATCGTTGCATCATCTACAGGGAAAAAGTGAAAATAAGGAAGAAAGTCCTTAACGTATCTTCGGAAAGCAGCCAGGAGGTAGGGCGCGAACGCGCAGTGTGGGGAGTGATTCAAGAAATAAACTACTGATACCTTTCACCAAGTTACCTAACATCTTCCTAGCTTCATAAAATACCGCATGCATTAACATGCACTGTCAATGGAGACAAGGGCTGCAGTCCAAACATGTCAATTTGACCCTGGTTTGTATAATTTGTGGAACGTTCCAAGAGGAATCTGTTCCAAAATCTTCGTAAATAACAAGGTTGCCAACAAATAACGCATACAAAGTTGTATAGCGGCGGAATGGGATACCGGGTAGGGAATATGAAATTGAGGAAATGTCATATAAAACCATAATAAGTGCAACAAACCTGTTTGGAAAACACTTGCCAATATAGTCAAGAGGAAAATCATCGTTGCATCATCTACGGGGAAAAAGTGAAAATAAGGAAGAAAGTCCTTCACGTATCTTCGGAAAGCAGCCAGGAAGTAGTGCGCGAACGCGCAGTGTGGGGAGTGATTCAGGAAATAAGCTACTGATACCTTTCACCAAGTTACCTAACATCTTCCTAGCTCCATAAAATACCAGCAATCCAGCAAAATTAAGGCAGTTATACATTTTTATAAACATTACAATACATTCACAACAGATTTCACAACATATTAAGTGTGTGCCCTCAGGTCCCTACTCTACTATCACATATCTACAACACAAAATCCGTGTGTATAGTGTGTATGTTATCGTGTGTTTGTATGTGTCTGCCTGTTTGTTGCTTCACAGTCTCCGCTGTTCCATAAGATGCATTTTTATCTGTTTTTAAAAAATCTAACTTTACTGCTTGCATGTGTTACTTGATGTGGAATAGAGTTCCATGTAGTCATGGCTCTATATAGTACTGTGTGCCTAGTCAGAGAGGAAGAGGGAGGCCCAACTCAGTAGAAAATTTGTCTCCCTCCAGCAGATGGATTTTTTTGTGGGGTTTCACCCACCAAGCAAGGAATATTTGCATGGCGTTCAATGATTATTGAATTTGGTCAACAAGAAAATGAATGGCTTATTTGCTACATTTTTACATTTTTTAAATTTAACCTTTATTTTAATAGGGAAGACATATTGAGATCTAGGTCTATTTTTCAAATACACCCTGCATAATACAACATAAATACACACATTATACACAAAATATATATACACTGAACAAAAATGTAAATGCAACATGTAAAGTGTTGGTCCCATGTTTCAGAACTGAAATAAAAAGTTTATTTCTTTCAAATGTTGTACACGAATTTGTTTACATCCTTGTTAGTGAAAATGTCTCCTTTACCATGATACTCCATCCACCTGACAGGTGTGGCATAGCAAGAAGCTGATTAAACAGCATGATCATTACACAGGTGCACCTTGTGCTGGGGACAATAAAAGGCCACTCTAAAATGTGCAGTTCTCACACAACACAATGCCACAGATGTCCTAGGTTGAGGAAGTATGCATGGCGGCATGGCAATTGACATGGTGACTGCAGGAATATCCACCAGAGCTGTTGCCAGAGAACTGAATGTTAATTTCTCTACAATAAGCCACCTCCAACGTCATTTTAGAAAATTTGGCAGTACGTCCAACCAGCCTCACAGCCATACACCACGTCAGCCCAGGACCGCCTGCGGTGTCATCTGAGACCAGCCACCAGGACAGCTGACAAACTGTGGGTTGGCACAACTGAAGAATTTCTGCACAAACTGTCAGAAACCTTATCAGGGAAGCTCATCTGTGTGCTCGTCATCCTCACCAGGGCTTGACATAACTAGTTCGATGCCGTAACCGATGGCCACTGGCACACTGGAATAGTAATAATGGCCTTAGCAGAGCATCCTACTGGAAGCTTAATAGCTCTATATTAAAACATGAGTTGGTCAAGATGGAGATAAACAATTTAATTACACACTTCTGGAACAAACCTAGAAATGACAATTCATACAGTAATAACAGGGAGCTTTTTAAATATGAGGTAGGAAAATATAAGAAAATATGGGAGTATTCTTGCCAAGATAAGGAGAGCTGAAGAAGGTGTAATTTCAAAGATCACCTCTCTTGTTCAAAAGCCTGTTGAAGGTCTCTCAGAGGAGGACAAATCTGTTCTGTTTGAGCTACAACACAAGTTGTATGATATGTATAAACTGAAAGCAGAGGGAGCTGTCAGTTTATACAGATCTAGGAAGAAGTGGCTAGAGGAGGGTGAACTAAATTAATTGTATTTTTCCAGGTTAGAAAAATACCACTCTAAAAATAATACAATTCAACAAATAAATATTAATGGTCTCATCACAGATGATCCCACATTAATCTCTAACTTTAGTTGTAACTTCTACCAGAATTTATATAGTTCTAAGTATTGTAAGGTTTCCTCAACACTTTTTTTGACTCTCTGGGGGATGTGAAATCAAATGGGGATGCTGTAAGTGAACAGTGTGATGACCCTATTATAGTTGAAGAGATCATTTATTCTATTGAACAGCTTCAAAATAATAAGTCTCCTGGGACTGATGGTATATCTGCTGAGTTTTACAAAACTTTTCTCAACAGTTAACCCCATTTATGTTGGAGGTCTTTTCTGAAAGAATTGCAAATAATGCTCTCCCTCCCAGTTTGACTCAAGGTCTGATTACATTAATACCTAAGCCCAAGAAAGACTTGCTTCTCCTCGATAATTGGTGTCCAATCTGTCTGCTCAATAATGACTACAAAATATTAGCCTCTATATTTGCAAAAAGAATGAAGGCAGTATTGGACTCAATTATAGAAGAGACCCAATCTGGCTTCATGAGGAATAGACATATATCTAATAATATCCAACTGGTGTTAGACCTTATTGACTATTCTGATCCAATCTTCCAAGATAGTTTTGTCTTCTTAGACTTTTATAAAGCCTTCGATGCAGTGAAGCATGAGTTTCTATTTCTCTCCCTTGAGAAATTTGGTTTTGGGGAATTATTTTGTCGTACTATTAAAGCTCTTGATATGAATGGGAACAGTTCCATTAAATTAAAGCATGGCGCTTCTCCTAGATTTGAAAAGAGGAATTAGGCAAGGTTGCCCAATTTCGCCTTACTTCTTCCTGCTTGCAACCCAACATATTACAAGTTTTGTTAAATCCAGCGATATAAAAGGGATCTCTATTGCTGACAGAGATAATTTCATTTATCAGCTTGCAGATGACACCATCCTCTTTTTGAAAGATGCTTACCAGATTCCTAGAGTAGTCGATGTGAAAAATATTTTTTCCAAAGCATCTGGTCTTTGCTAAACCTTAAGTGTGAATTGTTTGCTGTTAAAGGCCATGTGATACCCTCTATATGCAATATTCCAGTCAAGGAAAAAGTTAACATACCTTGTTTTACCATGTCTAAGAATCAACAGGAAAGATGCTCATTAAATTTCATACCTATTATTGAAAAAACCAAACAGAAGTTGAACCATTGGTTTGCAGAGCGATTTATTCTTGAAAGGTTGAGAATTGCTTTCTAAAGCTGAAGGTATCTCCAGACCTACTTTATGCAGCCCAGTCTCTACATCTTGACAACAAAATAGGTAAAGCGGTTGACCAGATGCTTTTCAACTTCATCTGGAAAAAATGGTACACATTATATTAGGAAATCTGTCGTTATGAACACATATGAATATGGTGGTGTCAATTTTTTTGATTTTCCTTCTTTGAATAATACTTAAGATAAATTGGGCTAAGCATTTTTTAAAGAATCCAACTTCAATTTGGATTTTCATCCCTCATCTTCTCCCATTTTGGAGGCTTCAATTTTGTTACTTTGTAACTATAACATTGATAAGATTCCTACAAAATGATCTGCTTTTCATAGACAAGTATTAGCATGGTCGTTAATATATAAAAACAATTACCACACAAATACCCGCTTGTTAATAAGGTCAAATAGGTCTCTTTCAGAATTATCCATAAGTATTACCCTGCAAATCATTACCTGAAGAAACTCAAAAAAGACATTAACATTAACTCTCCTTTGTGTTGAGCATCCAGAAACAGTTCTGCATTTATTTTGGCATTGTCTACATGCAAAACAATTATGGAAAGATTTTCATAGCTTTAATTGTTAATATTCTTGATGACTTCTGTTTTTTATTGGATAATGTGCTGCTCGGTTTCCTTAACCATAATATGGATAAAGAAAAACAATTTTACCTCAAATCTAATTGTGCTAATGGCAAAATGTAATATTCATAAATGTAAATTCACGAATAGAAAAACACACTTACGTGTTTTCTATAAGGAATTCGAGCAGGACATTAAGACTGCTCTACATAATAAGAAGCTGTTAAAAGAAACACACATTGTTTTAAGGTCTTTGTGTAATCTGTAATTTGTTGTACCCCTAACATATGTTATCATTGTCTGTTTGTATACTGTTTTTTCTGCAATAAAATAAAAGATTCAAAACAAAAAATATAAAAACAATTTAAAAATTGTAAAACAAAGTGACATTCCTCCACAAATACGTCCTCAATCAATACTTTAAATTGCCTGAATGGCAACAGAACATCAAGATGAAATGTATTTAGAATTCTATTCTAGCGATACGGTGCATTAAAACTAAAAGCAGATTTATCTAGCTCGGTGGAGATCCTTGGAACCTCAAGTTAACCAATCCTGTGAACGGATTAGGCAACTCAGGTGTCTATGCTTCAACAGAAAAGTTAGATATGACAGAAGTATGAAGTAGGGCCTTGAAAACAAAAAAAGGGGACTAATGTAGAGATCTATAAAGGTCTTCAGCCAAGTCCAGCCAACATTTTGACACAGGATGCAGTGATGAGTATCAAAACTGTCACTGTCACAAAACAAAGGGCACTAAATGATGGCATCCAAAGGTTTAAGAGTAGTAAGAGTAGTAGAAGCTGCACAGGTTTAAGAGTAGTAGAAGCTGCACTTTGATAAATAATATCAAAGTGATATTATCAAAAATAATATCACCATAATCAAGAACAGATAAAAAGATTGACTGAATAATCTGCTTCTCACTGCTTAGAGAAAAAGCACAATCTGTTTTTAAATGTCAAATCCATACACCTAAGTATTTATATGCGGGAACACGTTCAACTGGAGAACCATCTAATGAGCGAACATGTACTTAACCTGAAACATTCTTAGGAGTTCAAAAACATGTATTTAATTTAGCCCGTATCAAGCAAAAGGTTTATTTGATCGTAAAGAAGTTTTGCAATGCTTTAATTGTTACGAGTGTACTGATTTTGAGTAGGACAAGTGACATCCCGGCAACTTTGATAAAAAAACACACATCAGAGTTGTCGAGACGGATATGGAATAATAATTGCTTTGACATGGGTGGGACAATAGTTTTTATTTATTATCGATCTTAACCCAGTCATCCAGTTAGAATGAATCCGTTTTAAGAAAAACTAAGAGTGCCCATTCTTTTCATAATGTATTTTACTATTTACAATACAAACACACAAGCATCACATCACAATATGCATAAGAGACAAGTGCCAGTTGTGGAAACCTTACAGCAAGCTGTCACTCAAGTCCATCTGATAATCCAAATTCTTTCTATGCAGTGGAATTGTTATAGAAGGATCATATGAATGTAAAGGAAAACGGCTATAGCTGTGGTCCAATTCTCTACCCTTTTCCTGAGATGTGCACTCCTACACCTTCTCATGGATTTAAATGGAATGGATTGGTGCAAAGGATATGGTCAAAACTCCATGCTTGCACCAATTCAATACTTTGAGAAACAGAACGCAGCCTATGATCTATCCAAGTTTACATCACAGTCCCTTGTTGGTAACCTTTCACCCCCTTTCCGCTTGACCCCTCTCTCACACTGCTGTCCCCTCCTGCCTCTCCCTCTTTTTCTCCTGACTTCTGAAGTACTCTTTGCTGAGTAGGACATCCCTCTTTAGGGGTAAGGTTGGCTCCTCAGCTGCCGACCCTAGCTCATCTTTCTGCCGCTGGGCGAGGAGCATGGCACGGAGCAGGGGTGGGTACGACACATAGCGTATGGGGGGCTCGGGAACAGGGTTGTAGAGTTTGAACTGCTCCTCCTCATGTTTGGGCACCAGACGCCAGTCATGGTACATCACCTTGTCCATCTCCTTCGCTTCACTCTCCTGCTTGCCTGTGGAAAATAATAATATACACAATGGTGACTTGGTCATCTTTTCACAACCACTGCTGTGATAAATATGTCAAATGGCAGTAATGCGGAGGTAGTCTGGCCCATCAGCCAGCTCTCTCTGTCGAGACGTCTGGTTTCACAGCGCCTCAGAATGGGACATGACTGGGAGTCTATGGCAGGAGCGGCGAAAACAGCCACCGGTTTTAATTGACTGTTCTCTCAGTCCATCACCATCTAGCACAGGGGTCTCCAACCTTTTCTAGCATGAGAAAATTAAACATGTCAAGAGCTACACATTTTTTCAAGCTTTCAAATAGGCACATTCTTCTCTTGTCCTCTCCCCTGCAACTCTTCCCCAGGTCCTTAGTGTACTGTTCTGTCAATATAGCTGGTAAAATAATTGATAATAAACAACTAACGGGGGCCCTATAAAATCTTTTCCCGCCCCCAAATTCTGTTTAATATTTTCCCAAATTATGTTCCGTTGTATTTTTCCAGATTTTATATTGTTTGTTTTTTACTCTAAAAATTACAATTGTTAGTAGACAAACTACGTTGACGTTCAAATTCATGTCACGCTTAAATCTGAAGACACTTTTTTGTAGGTCTGTGAAAAAAATTATAGGAAAAACCTGAGGTGCGTTTCTACGAACTTTTTGATATAAGGTTTTGGGGAAAGTATTTCTATCAACCCACAAGACTATAATCACATCGACTAGCTACACACGGAGTGATGGACAAACTTGCACATCACACAGACAGATGGTGCAATTAATTGGAAGATATGTTAGGTTTGGATTTTTAAGCCAATAGTGGCTGACCAGGGGTGGGATAATGTCAATGTTGCATTGGCTAGATATAGCCGCTGGGAGCTTGCGGTGTCTGATACTTGAGATTTGTTTATGAGTTTTGCGGCAGAATACGTGAAAATTGCATGTACTTTCAGAATTGTTTGGCGAGCTACTCATATAGTGCCTTCGGAAAGTATTCAGACCCCTTGACTTTTTCCACATTTTGTTATGTTACAACCTTATTCTAAAATATCTACACACAATACCCCATAATGACAAAGCAAAAACAGGTTCACTCAGCAAAAACAGGTTCACAAAGCAAAAACATTCACTCAGTACTTTGTAGAAGCACCTTTGGCAGCTATTACAACATTGAGTCTTCCTGGGTATGAGCTTGGCACAGCTGTATTTGGAGTTTATCCCGTTCTTCTCTGGAGATCCTCTCAAGCTCTGTCAGGTTGGATGGGGAGCATAGCTGCACAGCTATTTTCAGGTCTCTCCAGAGATGTTAGATCAGATTCAATTCCGGGCCACCCAAGGACATTCAGAGCCACTCTTGTGTTGTCTTGGCTGTGTGCTTAGGGTCATTGCCCTGTTGGAAGGTGAACCTTCACCCCAGTCTGAGGTCCTTAGTGCTCTAGACCAGGTTTTCATCAAGGATCTCTCTGTAAATTTGCTCCGTTCATCTCTGCCTCAATCCTGACTAGTCTCCCAGTCCCTGCCTCTGAAAAACATCCCCACAGCATGATGCTGCCACCACCATGCTTTACCGTAGGGATTGTGCCAGGTTTCCTCCAGACGTGACGATTGGCATTCAGGCCAAAGAGTTCAATCTTGGTTTCATCAAACCAGAGAATCTTGTGTCTCATGATCGGAGTCATTTAGGTGTCTTTTGACAAACTCAAAGTAGGCTGACATGTGCCTTTTACTGAGGAGTGGCTTCTGTCTGGGCTGGTTGGTGGAGTGCTGCAGAGATGCTTGTCCTTCTGGAAGGTTCTCCCATCTCCACAGAGGAACTCTAGAGCTCGGTGGTTTGGTGGTTCCAACCAAACTTCTTTCATTTAAGAATGATGGAGGCCGCGGTGTTCTTGGGGTCCTTCAATGCTGCAGACATGTTTTGGTACTGTTCCCCAGATCTGTGCTGAAACACAATCCTGTCTCGGAGCTCTACGGACAATTCCTGTCCGGGGCACTCTGTTCACAATGTTAGCATCTGCCCATACCATAACCCCACCATGGGGCACTCTGTTCACGTTAACATCTGCCTGGTACAGTTGAAACCGAGATTCATCCGTGAAGAGCACACTTCTCCAGTGTGTTAGTGGCCATCGAAGGTGAGCATTTGCCCACTGAAGTCAGTTACGACGCCGAACTGCAGTCAGGTCAAGACCCTGGTGAGGATGACGAGCACGCAGATCAGGTTCCCTGAAATGGTTTCTGACAGTTTGTGCAGAAATTATTCGGTTGTGCAAACCCACTGTTTCATCAGCTGTCCGGGTGGCTGGTCTCAGACGATCCTGCAAATGAAGCCGGATGTGGAGGTTCTGGGCTGTCGTGGTTAAAGGTGGTCTGCGGTTGTGAGGCCGGTTGGAAGAACTGCCAAGTTCTCTAAATATATGAGGTGGCTTATGGTCGAGAAATGAACATTAAATTCTTTGGCAACAGCTCTGGTGGACATTCCTGCAGTCAGCATGCAAATTGCACGCTCTATCAACCTAAGACATCTGTGGCGTTGTGTGACAAAACGGGACATTTTAGAGTGGCATTTTGTCCCAAGCACAAGGTGCACCTGTGTAAAGTGATGCTGTTTAATAAGCTTCTTGATATGCCACACCTGCCAGGTCGATGGATTATCTTGGCAAAGGAGAAATGCTGACTAACAGCTATGTAAACAAATTTGTGCACAACATTTTTGAGAAATAAACGTTTTGTGTATATGGAATATTTCTGTGATCTTTTATTTCAGCTAATGAGACCAACACTTTACATGTTGCGTTTATATTTTTGTTCAGTGTAATAGGCCAAGGCTACAGCTGTAGCAGGCTCTCCCTCTCCCGCCTCAATTTTAACTACACCCCTTTCAAGTCCCACATTAATGCACACTGTTGTCTAGCCCAATAGTTGGACTACAGGAGCCGATAGTATTTTTCAGTTACAACACGTTTGTGGCTTCCGTCTTATGTTTACACACAGGTGTTCGGAGACACAGATAACTCATTAGCCAATTATTCTTCAGCGTTTTCCATAAACAAGTGCTGTAACATGGAACCCTAACTCTATAAAGGTGTAATAATTTAACATTTTAAAATATATTAACTCTTAAAAAAAAACTCCCCCGGTCAGAAGATACTATCGTTAATAGGCACTTATACTGTTACCAGGCTCTATGTAACCAGCAATTTGAGCCTGGGGACGAAGTTAATGCTGAAGAAACCTAAACCTAGGCATTATTTCATCTGTGAGAGATTATGCAATGACAGAGAGGCATATGAAAAGCTGCTGAAATGTCATTCTGTGAAAACAAATAAAAAGGTTGTCATCTCTTATCTGTTCACGACCACTATCGTGAATCACATGTCGGTACTACAGAGTACTACCGAGGAAAGCCAAACCTATTCTTTCTTCAGGAAGAGAGCATGATATAGGATGTGTGAATGGAAAATTCTCACCTTTATAGGTCAGGACTCCCCATGCTCTGCCGTGGTCCATGTTCTACAGAGAAGAGTTATAAAAATGTACACTACATTACCAAAAGTATGTGGACACCTGCTCATCGAACATCTCATTTTAAAATCATGGTTATTAATATGGAGTTAGTCCCCCCTTTCCTGCTATAACAGCCTCCACTCGTCTGGGAAGGCTTTCCACTAGATGTTAGACCTTGCTTCCATTGAGGTTGAGCATTAATGTTGGGCGATTAGGCCTGGCTCATATTCGGCGTTCCAATTCATCTCAAATTAGTTTGATGGGATGGAGTTCACGGCTCTGTGCAGGTCAGTCAAGTTCTTCCACACCGATCTCAACAAACCATTTCTAGATGGACCTCGCTTTGTGCACGGGGGCACTGCAATGCTGAAATAGGAAAGAACATTCCCCAAACAGTTGCCACAAAGTTGGAAGAAGAAAATCGTCTAGAATGTCATTGAATGCTGTAGCGTTAATATTTCCCTTCACTGGAACTAATGGGCCTAGACCAAACCATGAAAAACAGCCTCAGACCATTATTCTTCCTCCACCAAACATTACAGTTGGCACTATGTATTGGGGCAGGTAGCATCTGCCGAACCATGATTCGTCTGTCGGACTGCCAAACAATGAAGCGTGATTAATCACTCCATAGAATGCCTTTCCATTGCTCCAAAGTTCAATCGCGGCAAGCTTTACACCACTCCAGCCGACGCTTGGCATTGCACATGGTGATCTTAGGCTTGTCTGCGGCTGCTCGGCTCTGGAATCCCATTTCATGAAGCTCCCGACGAACAGCTCTTGTGCTGACATTTCTTCCGAAGTTGACCGGGGCAACTCTAGCAGGGCAGAAATTTGACAAACTGACTTGTTGGAAAGGTGGCATCCTATGTCGGTGCTACGTTGAAAGTCACCGAGCTCTTTCAGTAAGGCCATTCTGCTGTCATTGTTTGTCTATGGAGATTGCATGGCCGTGTGCTCGATTTTATACACCAGTCAGCAACGGGTGAGGCTGAAATGGCCGAATCCATACATTTGAAGTGGTGTCCACATACATACACTATATATACACAAAAGTATGAGGCTTTATAGTCAGACTTATCAGTGTAATAACAGTGTTATAAGCCTCCACTCCCCTTCACCCTCTACCCCTGCAACTCCTTTCCACCCCCCTCCCCACTCACTTCTGCAGTGTAGTCCACCTTGACCTTGGTGACCTGCCAGTAGCTAGGTGCTTCAGGGTGCTCTGTCAGCCAGGACTTGCGTGTGAACAGGTGGCCCACCCCGAACATCCTGAGGCCAGACAGCAGTGAGAAGAGACGGCTCTCTCTCCTCACGTCCTGAATAGAAATAAAGCAGTTCTAGGTTTTTTTCCCCGTTGTTCGAGGGCTAGGGTTCCCAGGTTTCTGAAATTCCCAGGTTTTCCCAAAAACACAGTCGGAAGGTTCCCAGGGTCTTGCAGAAATAAGCAGGAAATCCAGGAATCACACCAACCAGGATTTCAGGAAAACTTTTGGGAAATGTACCAGAATTTTGCAACCCTATGAAGGGAACAACAGTAGTCGATGGGATCTGGCATCAGAGACCCACAGCTTTCTACTCATTATTCATTGTTAATAAAACAAACATGTATGCTTTCATTTCATTGAAATAACTATAATTTCTGATTGCTAGTTAAGCTCCCACTTTTTACATCTGGCCTGGGGCTTGAACCATCAACCTTCTGGCTACTGGTCCTGCTTTCTAAACTCTAGGCTACCTGGTGCCCCACACACATACCTGCCAGGCAAGCACGGGCAGGGTCTTCTTGGTGTGCGGTCGCGTCATGGTGTCGTAGTCCAGTGCATACTTCTCAGACTCCCGTGGCCGATTCTTAAGCTCCCGGTACACACGGATCTTCCGGGCCATCTCAGCGATAAGGCGGATGCGCTTCTTCTTCACCATGATTGGTCAATAATGTTGTCACTGGGTCTCCTTCAGAACCTGGAGGGGGGGGGTGGTTACATTAGGGGTTAGGCTCACAAAGGACAGTTCTGACCATTTTACAACAGGGGTACAAATGAAGACATTCACAGATCTGATAACCTGGAGACACTCGCAGGTTTGATAAACTAGAATGACCCAAATACACTGAATGCAAACCCGGGTAAAAACAGAGTTTTTGGTCTAGTGAATTTGGGGCAGTATCTATCTAGCTATCTGCTGAAAGAGAATCATTAGTCCCAAATACACCAGACCATGGAACACTAGTTTTTCCTGGGCCTGCATTCAGTGTACTCTTCAAGAGTCTGACTGTTATGTAAGATAGCAACATTCTAGTCATTAAGTAACTAGTCATCATACTGTAGGTAATCCCATTAAAGCCAAACATCTTTATTAAGAATCTCAATCAATACTGTTAAATTGAATAATGATTACCGTTAAATAGTTCAATGCGGTCCGCTTAGGTTAGCTACTATTTCACGTGCTGGCACTGGCAATCTGTCTATAGCAAGCTAGCTAACATGACATATGTTAGCCAGAGAGCATGACACGCTAACGGTAGCGGGCTAGCTAAGTACTCCACTATTCAACACACAGTATTCTTGTTATCACAATAAATAAATAAAAAAGAGTTGCTTAAATTTCCAAGGGATGTTTTATTTTGCATAACTAGATAACTACCTGAGACTTGACTTGACCTCCACAACACACTGCTTCCTCCGAAATTGTCAAACGACGGACAAAATTCCTCCCTAGAATTATTGATACATTACTTTAGTTCCGGGATAGAAACCGTTCCGCTTTGAAACGTTTTGGGGGTGGTCACTCCGGGGACACTCCAGATTTAGTTTTTGCCCTGCGTTGTTTGCAAAGATTGAAGTTATAACAAGCAAAATACAACTATTGTAAAATAGATTATGTAAAATGTATATAATATGTATAAGATGGAAGTAGAAGCCCAAGTGTTATTCTTTATTAGTTTACTCCAATTGGGGGAGGGGTGGTAGGTATTGTGGGGAATAATTAAGGAAAATATAGTCTAAAAAGATGTATATATGTACACTACCATTCAAAAGTTTGGGGTCACTTAGAAATGTCCTTGTTTTCCATGAAAACATACATGAAATTAGTTGCAAAATGAATAGGAATTATAGTCAAGACGTTATAAATAATGATTTTTTATTGAAATAATAATTGTGTCCTTCAAACTTTGCTTTTGTCAAAGATTCCTCCATTTGCAGCAATTAGAGTCTTGCAGACCTTTGGTGTTCTAGTTGTCAATTTGTTGAGGTAATCTGAAGAGATTCCACCCCATACTTCCTGAAGCACCTCCCACAAATTGGATTGGCTTGATGGGCACTTCTTACAGTCAAACTGCTCCCACAACAGCTCAATAGGGTTGAGATACGGTGACTGTGCTGACCACTCCATTATAGACAGACTACCAGCTGACGGCTTCTTCCCTAGAGAGTTCTTGCATAGTTTGGAGCTGTGCTTCAGGTATTTGTCCTGTTGTAGGAGGAAATTGGCTCAAATTAACCACAGGGTATACAATGGCATTGCAAAATGGAGTGATAGGCTTCCTTCTTCAAGATCCCTTTTACCCTGTACAAATCTCCCACTCTACCACCACCAAAGCACCCCCAGACCATCACATTGCCTCCACCATGCTTGACAGATGGCATCAAGCACTCCTCAAGCATCTTTTCGTTCTTTTTCTGTGTCTCAAGAATGTTCTTCTTTGTGATCCAAACAACTCAAACTTAGATTTGTTTGTCCATAACACTTTTTTTCCAATCTTCCTCTTCCCAGTGTCTGTGTTCTTTTGCCCATCTTAACCTTTTCTTTTTATTGGCCAGTCTGAGAAGGCCAACATCTCGGAGTTGCCTCTTCACTGTTGAAACTGTTGTTTTTTGCGGGTACTATTTAACGAAGCTACCAGTTGAGGACTTGTGAGGCGTCTGTTTCTCAAACTAGACACTCTAATGTACCTGTCCTCTTGCTCAGTTGTGCACCGGGGCCTCCCACTCCTCTTTCTAATCTGGTTAGAGCCTGTTTGTGCTGTTCTGTGAAATGAGTAGTACACAGCATTGTACGAGATCTTCAGTTTCTTGGCAATTTCTTGCATGGAAATATCCTTCATTTCTCAGAACAAGAATAGACTGATGAGTTTCAGAAGAAAGTTATTTGTTTCTGGCCATTTTGAGCCTGTAATCGAACCCACAAATGCTTGTGCTCCAGATACTCAACTAGTCTAAAGTAGGCCAGTTGTATTGCTTCTTTAATCAGTACAACATAATTGCAAATGAGTTTTCTAATGATCAATTAGCTTTTTAAAATGAGAAACTTGGATTAGCTAACACAACGTGCCATTGGAACACAGGTGTGATGGTTGCTGATAATGGGCCTCTGTACGCCTATGTAGATATTCCATTAAAACAATCTGCCGTTTCCAGCTACAATAGTCATTCACAACATTGACAATGTCTACAATGTATTTTTGATGAATTTGAAGTTATTTTAAGGGATGAAAAATGTGCTTTTCTTTCAAAAACAAGGACATTTCTAAGTGACCCCAAACATTTGAACGGTAGTGTATAAATATGTATGCATATATATATATATATATGTGTGTGTGTGTGTGTGTGTGTGTGTATATGTATGTACAGTCATGGCCAACAGTTTTAAGAATGACACAAATATTAATTTCCACAAAGTTTGCAGCTTCAGTGTCTTTAGATATTTTTGTCAGATGTTACTATGGAATACTGAAGTATAATTACAAGCATTTCATACGTGTCAAAGGCTTTTATTGACAATTACATGAAGTTGATGCAAAGAGTCAATATTTGCAGTGTTGACCCTTCTTTTTCAAGACCTCTGCAATCCGCCCTGGCATGCTGTCAATTAACTTCTGGGCCACACTGATGGCAGGCCAATCAATGCTTGGAGTTTGTCAGAATTTGTGGGTTTTGGTTTGTCCACCCGCCTCTTGAGGATTGACCACAAGTTCTCAATGGGATTAAGGTCTGGAGTGTCCTGGCCATGGACCCAAATTATCAGTGTTTTGTTCCCCGAGCTAATTAGTTATCACGTTTGCCTTATGGCAAGGTGCTCCATCATGCTGGAAAAGGCATTGTTCGTCACTAAACTGTTCCAGGATGGTTGGGAGAAGTTACTCCCGGAGGATGTGTTGGTACCATTCTTTATTCATGGCTGTGTTCTTAGGCAAAATTGTGAGTGAGCCCACTCCCTTGGCTGAGAAGGAACCCCACACATGAATGGGCTCAGGATGCTTTACTGTTGGCATGACACAGGACTGATGGTAGCGCTCACCTTGTCTTCTCTGGACAAGCTTTTTTCCGGATGCTCCAAACAATCAGAAAGGGAATTCAATGGAGAAAATAACTTTATCCCAGTCCTCAGCAGTCCAATCCCTGTACATTTTGCAGAATATCAGTCTGTCCCTGAAGTTTTTCCTGGAGAGAATTGGCTTCTTTGCTGCCCTTCTTGACACCAGGCCATCCTCCAAAAGGTTTTGCCCTAGTGTGCGTGCAGATGCACTCACACCTGCCTGCTGCCATTCCTGAGCAAGCTCTGTACTGCTAGTGCCCCTATCCCGCAGCTGAATCAACTTTAGGAGATGGTCCTGGCACTTGCTGGACTTTCTTGGGTGCCCTGAAGCCTTCTTCACAATAATTGAACCGCTCTCCTTGAAGTTCTTGATGATCTGATAAATGGTTCATTTAGGTGCAATCTTACTGGCAGCAGTATCCTTGCCTGTGAAGCCCTTTTAAAGCAAAGCTATGATGACGGCACGTGTTTCCTTGCAGGTAACTATGGATGACAGAGGAAGAACAATGATTCCAAGCACCACCCTCCTTTTGAAGCTTCCAGTCTGTTATTCAAACTCAATCAGCATGACAGAGTGATCTCCAGCCTTGTCCTCGTCAACACTCACATCTGTGTTAACGAGAGAATCACTGACATGATGTCAGCTGATTATTTTGTGGCAGGGCTGAAATGCAGTGGAAATGTTTATGGGGATTCAGTTAATTTGCATGGCAAAGATGGACTTTGCAACTAATTGCAATTCCTCTGATCACTCTTCATAACATTCTGGAGTATATGCAAATTGCCATTATACAAACTGAGGAAGCAGACTTTGTGAAAATTCATATTTGTGTCATTCTCAAAACTTTTGGCCACGAATGTACAGTTGAAGTCGGGAAGTTTACATACACTTAGGTTGGAGTCATTAAAACCCGTTTTTCAACCACTCCACAAATTTCTTGTTAACAAACTATCGTTTTTGGCAAGTCTGTTAGGACATCTACTTTGTGCATGACACAAGTCATTTTTCCAACAATTGTTACAGACAGATTATTTCACTTCTAATTCACTGTAACAGAATTCCAGTGGGACAGAAGTTTACACACAAGTAAACAGCTTGGAAAATTCCAGAAGATTATGTCATGGCTTTAGAAGCTTCTGATAGCCTAATTGACATCATTTTAGTCAATTGGAGGTGTACCTGTGGATGTATTTCAAGGCCTACCTTCCAACCCAATGCCTCTTTGCTTGACATCATGGGAAAATCAAAAGAAATCAGCCAAGACGTCAGAAAAAAAAATTTGTCGACCTCCACAAGTTCCAAACGGCTGAAGGTACCACGTTCATCTGTACAAACAATTGTATAAACACCATGGGACCACACAGCCGTCATACCGCTCAGTAAGGAGACGCGTTCTGTCTCCTAGAGATTAACATACTTTGGTGCGAAAAGTGCAAATCAATCCCAGAAGAACAGCCAAGGACTCTGTGAAGATGCTGGAGGAAACAGGTACAAATGTGTCTATATCCACAGTAAAACGAGTCCTACATCGACATAACCTGAAAGCCCGCTCAGCAAGGAAGAAGCCACTGTTCCGAAACAGCCATAAAAAAGCCAGACTACGATTTGCAACTGCACATGGAGACAAAGATCATACTTTCTGGAGAAATGTCCTCCGGTCTGATGAAATAAAAATAGAACTGTTTGGCCATAATGACCATCGTTAAGTTTGGAGGAAAATGGGTGATGTTTGCAAGCCGAAGAACACCATCCCAACGGTGAAGCATGGGGGTGGCAGCATCATGTTGTGGGGGTGGCAGCATCATGTTGTGGGGGTGCTTTGCTACAAGAAGAACTGGTACTTCACAAAATAGGTGGCATCATGAGGAAAGAAAAGTACGTGGATATATTGAAGCAACATCTCAAGACATCAGTCAGGAAGTTAAAGCTTGGTTGCAAATGGGTCTTCCAAATGGACAATGACCCCAAGCATACTTCCAAAGTTGTGGCAAAATGGCTTAAGGACAACAAAGTCCAGGTATTGGAGTGGCCATCACAAAGCACTGACCTCAATCCTATAAAGAATTTGTGGGCAGAACTGAAAAAGCTTTTGCGAGGAAGGAGGCCTACAAACCTGACTCAGTTACTCCAGCACTGTCAGGAGGAATTGGTCAAATGTGATGGGAATGTGATGAAAAAAATTAAAGCAGAAAATGTTATTTATTCATTTTTTATTTCACCTTTATTTAACCAGGTAGGCTAGTTGAGAACAAGTTCTCATTTTCAACTGTGGCCTGGCCAAGATAAAGCATAGCAATTCGACACATACAACAACACAGAGTTACACATGAAATAAACAAAACATACAGTCAATCATACAGTAGAACAAAAGAAAACAAAACGTCTATATACATTGAGTGCAAATGAGGTAAGATAAGGGAGTTAAGGCAATAAATATTCCATGGTGGCGAAGTAATTACAATATAGCAATTAAACACTGGAATGGTAGATGTGAAGAAGATGAATGTGCAAGTAGAGATACTGGGGTGCAAAGGAGCAAGATAAATAAATATATACAGTATGGGGAAGAGGTAGGTAGATAGATGGGCTGTTTACAGATGGGCTATGTATAGGTGCAGTGATCTGTGAGCTGCTCTGACAGCTGGTGCTTAAAACTAGTGAGGGAGATGAGTCTCCAGCTTCAGAGATTTTTGCAGTTCGTTCCAGTCATTGGCAGCAGAGAACTGGAAGGAAAGACGACCAAAGGAGGAATTGGCTTTGGGGGTGACCAGTGAGATATACCTGCTGGAGCACGTGCTACGAGTGGGTGCTGCTATGGTGACCAGTGAGCTGAGATAAGGCGAGGCTTTACCTAACAGAGAATTGTAGATAACCTGTAGCCAGTGGGTTTGGCGACGAGTATGAAGCGAGGGCCAGCCGACGAGATCATACAGATCACAGTGGTGGGTAGTGTATGGGACTTTGGTGACAAAACGGATGGCACTGTGATAGACTGCTTCCAATTTGTTGAGTAGAGTGTTGGAGGCTAAATAAATCTCTCTCTACTATTATTCTGACATTTCCCATTCTTTAAATAATGTGGTTATCCTAACTGACCTAAGACAGGGAATTTTTACTTGGTTTAAATGTCGCCCATGACTTCCGGCGCCGACAGAGATGGCCGCCTCGCTTCGCGTTCCTAGGAAACTATGCAGTTTTTTGTTTTTTTACGTGTTATTTCTTACATTAGTACCCCAGGTCATCTTAGGTTTCATTACATACAGTCGAGAAGAACTACTGAATATAAGATCAGCGTCAACTCACCATCAGTACGATCAAGAATATGTTTTTCGCGACGCGGATCCTGTGTTCTGCCTTACAAACAGGACAACGGAACGGATCCCATGCAGCGACCCAAAAAAACGACTCCGAAAAAGAGGGAAACTAGGCGGTCTTCTGGTCAGACTCCGGAGACGGGCACACCGTGCACCACTCCCTAGCATTCTTCTTGCCAATGTCCAGTCTCTTGACAACAAGGTTGATGAAATCCGAGCAAGGGTAGCATTCCAGAGGGACATCAGAGACTGTAACGTTCTTTGCTTCACGGAAACATGGCTCACTGGAGAGACGCTATCGGAGGCGGTGCAGCCAGCGGGTTTCTCCACGCATCGCGCCGACAGAAACAAACATCTTTCTGGTAAGAAGAGGGGCGGGGGCGTATGCCTTATGGCTAACGTGACATGGTGTGATGAAAGAAACATACAGGAACTCAAATCCTTCTGTTCACCTGATTTAGAATTCCTCACAATCAAATGTAGACCGCATTATCTACCAAGAGAACTCTCTTCGATTATAATCACAGCCGTATATATCCCCTCCCAAGCAGACACATCGATGGCTCTGAACTAACTTTATTTAACTCTTTGCAAACTGGAAACCATTTATCCGGAGGCTGCATTCATTGTAGCTGGGGATTTTAACAAGGCTAATCTGAAAACAAGACTCCCTAAATTTTATCAGCATATCGATTGCGCAACCAGGGGTGGAAAGACCTTGGATCATTGTTACTCTAACTTCCGCGACACATATAAGGCCCTGCCCCGCCCCCCTTTCGGAAAAGCTGACCACGACTCCATTTTGTTGATCCCTGCCTACAGACAGAAACTAAAACAAGAGGCTCCCACGCTGAGGTCTGTCCAACGCTGGTCCGACCAAGCTGACTCCACACTCCAAGACTGCTTCCATCACGTGGACTGGGAGATGTTTCGTATTGCGTCAGATAACAATATTGACGAATATGCTGATTCGGTGTGCGAGTTCATTAGAACGTGCGTTGAAGATGTCGTTCCCATAGCAACGATTAAAACATTCCCTAACCAGAAACCGTGGATTGATGGCAGCATTCGCGTGAAACTGAAAGCGTGAACCACTGCTTTTAATCAGGGCAAGGTGACTGGTAACATGACCGAATACAAACAGTGCAGCTATTCCCTCCGCAAGGCTATCAAACAAGCTAAGCGTCAGTACAGAGACAAAGTAGAATCTCAATTCAACGGCTCAGACACAAGAGGCATGTGGCAGGGTCTACAGTCAATCACGGACTACAAGAAGAAATCCAGCCCAGTCACGGACCAGGATGTCTTGCTCCCAGGCAGACTAAATAACTTTTTTGCCCGCTTTGAGGACAATACAGTGCCACTGACACGGCCTGCAACGAAAACATGTGGACTCTCCTTCACTGCAGCCAAGGTGAGTAAGACATTTAAACGTGTTAACCCTTGCAAGGCTGCAGGCCCAGACGGCATCCCCAGCCGCGCCCTCAGAGCATGCGCAGACCAGCTGGCCGGTGTGTTTACGGACATATTCAATCAATCCCTATACCAGTCTGCTGTTCCCACATGCTTCAAGAGGGCCACCATTGTTCCTGTTCCCAAGAAAGCTAAGGTAACTGAGCTAAACGACTACCGCCCGTAGCACTCACTTCCGTCATCATGAAGTGCTTTGAGAGACTAGTCAAGGACCATATCACCTCCACCCTACCTGACACCCTAGACCCACTCCAATTTGCTTACCGCCCAAATAGGTCCACAGACGATGCAATCTCAACCACACTGCACACTGCCCTAACCCATCTGGACAAGAGGAATACCTATGTGAGAATGCTGTTCATTGACTACAGCTCGGCATTCAACACCATAGTACCCTCCAAGCTCATCATCAAGCTCGAGACCCTGGGTCTCGACCCCGCCCTGTGCAACTGGGTACTGGACTTCCTGATGGGCCGCCCCCAGGTGGTGAGGGTAGGCAACAACATCTCCACCCCGCTGATCCTCAACACTGGGGCCCCACAAGGGTGCGTTCTGAGCCCTCTCCTGTACTCCCTGTTCACCCACGACTGCGTGGCCACGCACGCCTCCAACTCAATCATCAAGTTTGCGGACGACACAACAGTGGTAGGCTTGATTACCAACAACGACGAGACGGCCTACAGGGAGGAGGTGAGGGCCCTCGGAGTGTGGTGTCAGGAAAATAACCTCACACTCAACGTCAACAAAACTAAGGAGATGATTGTGGACTTCAGGAAACAGCAGAGGGAACACCCCCTATCCACATCGATGGAACAGTAGTGGAGAGGGTAGCAAGTTTTAAGTTCCTCGGCATACACATCACAGACAAACTGAATTGGTCCACTCACACAGACAGCATCGTGAAGAAGGCGCAGCAGCGCCTCTTCAACCTCAGGAGGCTGAAGAAATTCGGCTTGTCACCAAAAGCACTCACAAACTTCTACAGATGCACAATCGAGAGCATCCTGGCGGGCTGTATCACCGCCTGGTACGGCAACTGCTCCGCCCTCAACCGTAAGGCTCTCCAGAGGGTAGTGAGGTCTGCACAACGCATCACCGGGGGCAAACTACCTGCCCTCCAGGACACCTACACCACCCGATGTTACAGGAAGGCCATAAAGATCATCAAGGACATCAACCACCCGAGCCACTGCCTGTTCACCCCGCTATCATCCAGAAGGCGAGGTCAGTACAGGTGCATCAAAGCTGGGACCGAGAGACTGAAAAACAGCTTCTATCTCAAGGCCATCAGACTGTTAAACAGCCACCACTAACATTGAGTGGCTGCTGCCAACACACTGACACTGACTCAACTCCAGCCACTTTAATAATGGGAATTGATGGGAAATTATGTAAATATATCACTAGCCACTTTAAACAATGCTACCTTATATAATGTTACTTACCCTACATTATTCATCTCATATGCATACGTATATACTGTACTCTATATCATCGACTGTATCCTTATGTAATACATGTATCACTAGCCACTTTAACTATGTCACTTTGTTTACATACTCATCTCATATGTATATACTGTACTCGATACCATCTACTGTATCTTGCCTATGCTGCTCTGTACCATCACTCATTCATATATCCTTATGTACATATTCTTTATCCCCTTACACTGTGTATAAGACAGTAGTTTTGGAATTGTTAGTTAGATTACTTGTTGGTTATTACTGCATTGTCGGAACTAGAAGCACAAGCATTTCGCTACACTCGCATTAACATCTGCTAACCATGTGTATGTGACAAATAAAATTTGATTTGATTTGATGTATTTGGCTAAGGTGTATGTAAACTTCTGGCTTCAACTGTATATATTCATTCGTATATTCACTGTATATTTTCATTCGATAATGATAATCATCAGGATATTAATCAAATAATGTTTAAAAGTTGCATATTTGCTTCAGACTCAAGAATACCTGAACAAACGAAAGGCTTTAATGTTTCTTATTTGTCAGAAGTAGAACTCACAAATAACATTTGAACTCCTTTTAAAAAAAAGCTGTAAACCCTTACAAGTCATGAGCAATAAATATATATTTTTTAAATAAAATAGTGCAAGTCAATATTCATTATAACTGTTAGCCTAATGGCACATCACAGTTTATATTGGGGTAGTTGTCTTACCTTACAAGTAAGAAAGACAAGTCTGTCTACTATCTCTAGCTTTAATGATAATTATCACAATTTTAATCAAATAATGTTTAAAAGGGTCATTTCTGGTTCAGACTCAAGCCTGCCGTAACAAATCGAAGGCTTTAATGTTTCTTATTTATTGTCAGAAGTAGAAGTTCTCGCAAATAACATTAACTCCTTTTTTAGCTTGTTATTGCTGGGCGCAGTATTGAGTAGCTTGGATGAATAAGATGCCCAGAGTAAACTGTCTGCTATTCAGGCCCAGTTGCTAATATGTGCACAGTATTACTAGATTTGGATAGAAAACACTCTGAAGTATCTAAAACTGTTTCAATTATGTCTGTGAGTATAACAGAACTCATATGGCAGGCAAAAACCTAAGAAAAGAATCCAACCAGGAAGTGGGAAATCTGAGGTTTGTAGTTTTTCAACTCTTTGCCTATCGAATACACAGTGTCTATGGGGTCAAATTGCACTTCCTAAGGCTTCCACTAGATGTCAACAGTCTTTGTTTGATGCTTCCTACTGTGAAGTGGGGGCGAATTAGAGAGGCATGAGCTGACCACGCGCTTTCACGTGATAGTTGAGTTCCATTGCAATTCTACAGACAAAGGAATTCTCCGGTTGGAACATTATCGAAGATTTATGTTAAAAACATCCTAAAGATTGATTCTATACATCATTTGACATGTTTCTACGGACTGTAATGGAACTATTTGACTTTGTCTGCACCTAGTGATCGCGCGTCATGAATTTGGATTATGGGCTAAACGTGCAAACAAAAAGGAGGTATTTGGACATAAATTATGGACTTTATCAAACATTTATTGTGGAACTGGGATTCCTGGGAGTGCATACTGATGAATATCAAAGGTAAGTGAATATTTATAATGCTATTTATGACTTCTGTTGACTACACAACATGGCGGATATCTGTTTGGGTTGTTTTGGTCTCTGAGCGCTGTGCTCAGATTATTGCATGGTGTGCTTTCTCGGTAAAGCTTTTTTGAAATCTGACACAGCGGTTGCATTAAGGAGAAGTCTATCTTTAATTCCATGCATAACACTTGTATCTTATCAATGTTTATTATGAGTATTTCTGTAAATTGATGTGGCTCTCTGCAAAATCACCGGATGTTTTGGAACTACTGAACATAACGCACCAATGTATACTGAGATTTTTGGATATAAATATGAACTTTATCAAACAAAACATACATGTATTGTGTAACATGAAGTCCTATGAGTGTCATCTGATGAAGATCATCAAAGGTTAGTGATGAATTTATCTCCATTTCTGCTTTTTGTGTTTTTCTGTGACTAGGCACTCACCAAACATAATCGTTTGGTTTTCTTTCGTCATAAAGCCTTTTTGAAATCAGACACTGTGGTGGGATTAACAAGAAGTGTATCTTTAAAATGGTGTAAAATACTTGCATGTTTGAGGAATTTTAATTATGGGATTTGTTGTTTTGAATTTGGCGCACTTTCACTGGCTATTGTCATATCGATCCCGTTAGAGGGATCTCAGCCCAAAGAGGTTATAGCTGTAAATCCTTACAAGTTATGAACAATAAATAAAATACAAACATATTATGCAAGTCAATATGCATTCTAACTGTTAGCCTAATGGCACATCACAGTTGAAGTTGGGGTAGTTGTTGTCTTACAAGTTACAAGCAAGAAAGACAAGTCTATCTACGGTCTCTGGCTTTAAAGCTACCTTATGGCAGGTCACCATGTTGCCACCTGTGCTAAAAACACGCTCTGAGGGGGAGCAGGTCGCAGGAATGCACAGGTAGCGCATTGCCAGGTGGCTGACTTGGGGAACGTTTTTGGAGGTGGATCTTCCACCAGTCTAGTGGATTGGTTTCACGGTCAGCATCAGGAGTCTGAAGGTAGCAGCTGAGATTCTTTTCTACCAGCTGAATTTCAGTAAGACCTGTGGTGGTGGAGCATGACTTTTTGAAAAAAACTGCCCAGTGACTTTCTCTTTTTAGCTGGCAGTTGTGGTGAAGCAGCTGCAACGTCTCCCTGTGCTGGGCTTGGGTTTTCATGTCCCTCATTGACCATCAGAGACAGCTCGTGCTTTTATGTGGCCCTCCTTCTCCTCTTTGATGTAATGTGTTTTAAACTGAGGGTTGGCCAACGAGGCTATGTCCAGGAGGTCATCTTATTTCTCATTCAGAGGCCATGACTATCGTTTTGATTTGGGTGAGCTCTGTTTCACCACCATCAGGTTTCATGACCTCTGTATTGAACAGGTGTCATACTGGCTTCAGGTAAGACACACTGACATAAGACTAACCAGACAGAGCATCTGTAAATTCTAGGAGTGGGGTCAATGCCTGGATGATGGACTCAAGAACAACTATATCTGTATAGGTGGGAGCTAAGTGCTGGGTCTTCATGTCACTGGACAAGACCTGCGAAATGGCCTTGTCCTGCTTCAGTACTCTTTGCACCATCTTTTGACGTGATCCCCACCTGGTAGGCGACTCTGTCACCATCTTGTGCAGGGGTAGGTTGTGTTCTTTTTGAGCAACTGCCAGGTCTCCCTTATTTTTCCACAAATAGGAAAAGGCACCTACCACTTTCTTACACACTCCAATTGCTCAATCCACCCATTTGTCTCTACCCACTAAGAGAAATCAAAAGATTTTAATAAAATGTTAATCACAATAATCCCTTTAGTTATGTACAAATGTAATATTTAACTTAATCAGTTGATGAAAAAAAATCACATTTAGTACTTCAATATATACAATTGACTAGGTTTCTTACCAATGGCCAAGCGCAGACGATGTCCAAAACATTGCAGTCGGGTCCATTTGTTGATTTGAGCGGCCTTCACCACGTTTACACCACTATCTGTTGTAATGCAGACTGGTCTGTCTTAACTGAGTCCCCAGGAGGCGAGAGCTTCAATGAGCCCCTCTGCTATAGCTTCACCCGTGTGGTCGTCGGGAAAGTATGATGTTTGAAGGCATTTCTTTTGAAGATTCCACTCTTTGTCAATATAGTGGACAGTGAGGCTAATATAAGGCTGACTGCAACTAGACCACAGATCGGTAGTAGTAGCAAAATACGTCAAATCTGTCTTGAGCGGACTTCAAAAAGCCAAACCACATCCAAATAACTGAAACAGTTGAACGTCCTTCTCCATGGTTATCACTGCCACTGTTTTCGCCTACATCACTCATTTCTGTGGTTAATAATAGCTACTCCATCACTTGAGGTGGTTTGTAGTGGGCGTGTATCTCCCTACATGCATATTGTCACTTCTCCCCACGTTCCTGCTGCGTCACAGAGGTGAAATAGACTGCTGTACCTAATTATTCTACATCGACATTATCGAAAATTAATCTAAATGTTTTTATATTGTTATTGAGGGAAGTAATTACCTCGATAATTATTGATTTATCACCCAGTGTTTGCAGTGTTTGCAGTGTGTTTGCAGTGCTAGTGTTTTTAGTTAATCTGTGTATCTCACATATTATGTGGCCAGTATGAGAGCAAGAAATGTTAATTAGCAGATAATGACAACAACAGTAGCTGTAGATGATGTAATGAAAAATTGGAGGCTGGTTGGATCCACGTCTGGGTGTTGAGCAGAACCCCTATGTCCTGGAGAATAGGAGCAGAGTTAAAAGGGAACAGGGTAGGAGAAAGAGACATAAAAAAGCAAAACATACAGGTTACACTTTACTGTGAGAAAATTTGATGGATTAGTGCAGTGTTATAAATGGTAGATATGTACTTTGCAACAGTTTTGGAAGGTATAGCCTACCTCAACAAGGTCCCCCTCCAACTCAGAGCACAGAGAATCAGACTGATCTGAACTCACTGGCTCTGGTGGATCGGAAACCTCATGGGGGGCTCAGACAGTCGATTGTCCTAAAGTCATTTGGAGAGGTAAATTGAAGAAGTACATTCTTATAAGCTCAGCATAACTACCATTTTTTGCATTCTCAAATGTCAACCAAAGCATAACATACTTTGTCTATTGAGCTTCACCGAAGTGTAGGGCGTCAGGGCTTTCAGTGGTCGATCGTCCAACTGCTCCAACTGGAGAAGATTGTTGGCTTCCACCGAGGTAACCCTAGGAAAATGAAGAGAAAAATATCAGTGTTAGGGAAACTGAAACTACTTTAAGTTATTTTGTGTGCAAATGCAAATAGTTTTTATCTGTGATTTTTTTAAATTCACCTCAACAGATGGTGACCCCAGCTAGGAGCTAAAGAGCGGCGAGGTTTCCCAGCTCTCGCCTTCCTTTCATCCTTCTTCCAAACCAAGTCATTTGCCCGTATGTCGAAGCACTTGGTTCCCTTCTTGATTCTCCTCCGTTAGCTCTCCTTCTGTTTCTCCTGCGCCTTGTCCATGTTCAGTCTCACCTTGATTGATAACAGGAATAAATGCAATTATATTTAATATTACAAATACATTTCTTATATCTCTTGGTGGGACCTTATATAGACAGGTGCGTGCCTTTCCAAATCATGTCCAATTAATTGAATTTACCACAGGTGGACTCCAAGTTGTAGAAACATCTCAAGGATGTTCAATAGAAACAGGATGCACCTGAGCTTAATTTTAAGTCTCACAGCAAAGGGTATGAATACTTACGTTATGTTTTTAATTTTTAATAAATGTGCATACATTTCTAAGAACCTGTTTTCACTTTGTCATTATGGGGTATTGTGTGTAGATTGATGAGGAAAACATTTTATTTAATCCATTTTAGAATAAGGTTGTAATGTAACACAATTTGGAAAAAAAGAGTCCCTCGGTCAAGTTTTGAATTTCAAGCACAGATTCGACTACAAAGACCAGGGAGCTTTTCAAAAGCCTCAACGAAAGGCAGTGATTGGTTGATAGTTAAAAATAACAAATCAAACATATCTTTTTGAGCAGGTTAATAGTTATGTTGTGCATTATATATTAAACCACCCGGACACATAAAAGATAGTCGCCCTTCTGAACTGAGCTGTGGGACATGAATGAAATTGCTCAGGGACGTTACCATGTGGCCATTGGTGATTTTAAAACATTTATAGAGTTCAATCTGTGATGGTAGAAAACTGAGGATGGATCAACAATACTGGGGAGTTTTTCAGGGTAAAAAGAAACAGGATGGAGCTAAGCACATGCAAAATCCTAGAGGAAAACCTGCTTCAGTGTGTTTTACACCAGAGAGGGAGAGGAATTCCCCTTTAAGCAGAACAATGACCTACAACACAAGGCCAAATCTACACTGCAGTTGTTTATCAAGAAGAGAGTGAATGTTCCTGAGTGGCAAAGTTAGTTGACTTAAATCTGCTTGAAAATCTATGGCAAGACTTTTTTTTCTACGACTACAAATCGCCTTCTACCATGAGAACATCTTGTCTATGTGTGAGAACTTAGTCTTTTTCTTGTCGTCAAATCCCTGCCAAAAGTCACGTGACCTAAACGCTTCCAAATATGGAGTTGCAGGTTTTCCATATCTCTCCTATGTGCAAATATTTATGGCAGTCATTTTACTTAAGGCCCTCGATTTACAGTTAGGAACCAATATACACAGTCAGTTAGAAAAGCAAAGGCTAGCTTTTTTAAACAGTAATTTGCATCCTGTAGCACAAATTCCAAAAGGTTTTAAGACACTGTAAAGTCAATGGAGAATAAGAGCACCTCCTCCCAGCTGCCCACTGCACTGAGGCTAGGAAACACTGTCACCACTGATAAATCCACGATATCGAGAATTTCAACAAGCATTTTTCTACGGCTGGCCATGCTTTCCACTTGGCTACCCCCCCCACACACTTCTCATTCATCCAAATCCAGATAGTTGATGGCCTGAAAGAGCTGCAAAATCTGGACCCCTATAAATCAGCTGGGCTAGACAATCTGGACCCTCTCTTTCTAAAATTATCCGCTGCAATTGTTGTAACCCCTATTACTAGCCTGTTCAACCTCTATTTTGTATCGTCTGAGATCCCCAAAGATTGGAAAGCTGCCGTGGTCATCCCCCTCTTCAAAGGGGGAGACACTCAAGACACAACCTGTTATAGACCTATATGCATCCTGCCCTGCCTTTCTAAAATCTTCGAAAGCCAAGTTAATAAACAGATCACCAGATCACACGAATCCCACTGTACCTTCTCCGCTATGCAATCTGGTTTCCAAGCTGGTCATGGGTGCACCTCAGCCACGCTCAAGGTACTAAACGATATCATAACCGCCATCGATAAAGACAGTACTGTGCAACGACCTTCATCGACATGGCCAAGGCTTTCGACTCTGTCAATGACCGCATTCTTATGGGCAGACTCAACAGCCTTGGCTTCTCAAATGACTGCCTTGCCTGGTTCACCAACTACTTCTCAGACAGAGTTCAGTGTGTCAAATCGGAGGGCCTGTTGTCCAGACCTCTGGCAGTCTCTATGGGGGTGCCACAGGGTTCAATGCTCGGGCCGACTCTTTTCTTTGTATATATCAATGTCGTTGCTCTTGCTGCTGGGGATTCTCTGATCCACCTCTACGCAGACGACATCATTCTGTATACTTGTGGCCCTTCTTTGGACAGTGTTAACCAACCTCCAGACGAGCTTCAATGCCATACAACACTACTTCCGTGGCCTCCAACTGCTATTAAATGCTAGTAAAACTAAATGCATGCTTTTCAACTGATCGCTGCCCGCTCCTGCCCGCCGTCTAGCATCACTACTCTGGACGGTTCTGACTTAGAATATGTGGACAACTACACATACCTATGTGTCTGGTTAGACTGTAAACTCTCCTTCCAGACTCACATTAAGCATCTCCAATCCAAAATTACATTTAGAATCGGCTTCCTATTTCGCAAAACAAAGCCTCCTTCACTCATGCAGCTAAACATACCCTCGTAAAACTATCCTACCGATCCTTAACTTCGGAGATGTCATTTACAAAATAGCATCCAACACTCTACTCAGCAAATTAGATGTAGTCTATCACAGTGCCATCCGTTTTGTCACCAAATCCCCATATACTACCTACCACCGCGACCTGTATGCTCTCGTTGGCTGGCCCTCGCTTCATATTCGCCGCCAAACCCACTGGCTCCAGGTCATCTACAAGTCTTTGCTAGGTAAAGCCCCACCTTATCTCAGCTCACTGGTCACCATAGAAACACCAACCCATAGTACGCGCTCCAGCAGGTATATTTCACTGGTCATCCCCAAAGCCAACACTTACTTTCCTTCTAGTTCTCTGCGGCCAATGACTGGAACGAATTGCAAAAATCACTGAACCTGGAGACTTAAATCTCCCTCACTAACTTAAGCATCAGCAGTTAGAGCAGCTTACTGATCACTGCACCTGTAGACAGCCCATCTGTAAATAGCCCACCCAACTACCTCATTCCCCAAATTATTTATTTTTGCACCCCAGTATCTCTACTTGCACATCAACATCTGCACATCTATCATTCCAGGGTTAATGCTACATTGTATTTATTTTGCCACTATGGCCTATATATTGTCTTACCTCCCTAATCTTACATTTGCACACACTATACATAGATTTTTCTATTGTGTTTTGACTGTACGTTTGTTTATCCCATGTGTAACTGTTGTTGTTGTCGCACGGCTTTGCTTTATCTTGGCCAGGTCGCAGTTGTAAATGAGAACTTGTTCTCAACTGACCTACCTGGTTAAATAAAGGGAAAAAAAAATTCACTTTGATATATCAGATTTGTTGAATGTACACCAATCTGGGCAATTCCATTGACTCCTTTTCCGCATCTATGGCCATCTGTTGTCATGTCACCTGCTAGGTTGGGAAGCGACCTCTGCTTAGACTACGAATATGAATACCAGGAGAATGTTTTTGTCAATATGATTTTCAGATCACAAAAATGTATTTTTTGGCCAGAGCTGCCTCAGCTGATACCGCTGTCTGTACTCTGAAAGTGGCATTTGTTTTGCAAAGAAAGGTTGATTTGTATTTTATTTGATGTTGATATGCCAAGGTATTTGCAGTGCCATTGTAGGTTCTTTAGACCAGCAAACATTACTTACTTAATCCTTAGTTCTTGGGAGGAACATTGGTGTGCAAACACAAGATTTATTTTTGTTATTGCAACCTAACAGAGAATACTGAATGTAAATGATTATTAAAGATTAAACATTTGCTGGAACCAGGGGGAAAAAAGGCAAAAAAGCACAGATAATTTGACCAAAAAAAAAAAAAAAACCTTGCCAATACAGCGATAGTTCTGTGCATATTTCACCTATTCATCTTAGTTTCAGTCAAAGGCCATGCTTTAGATATACATTATTGGAGAGAAAGATTGACAGAGATCAAAATAAGAATAAAGGCCTACACATACAGTATGAACATGACATAGCATAGAAGATCCATTTACATATCCCGTTTATACAGTGCATTGGGAAGTATTTAGACTCCTTCACTTTTTCCACAGTTTGTAACATTACAGAGTTGTTTTAGAAATTTTAGCAAATGTATTCAAAATAAAAAACAAATACCTTATACATAAGTATTCAGACCCTATGCTAGGAGACTCGAAATTGAGCTCAGGTGCATCCCGTTTCCATTGATCTCATCTTTGAGATGTTTCTACAACTTGATTGGAGTCCACCTGTGGATTGGACATGATTTGGAAAGGCCCACACCTGTATATATAAAGGTCCCACAGTTGACAGTGCATATCAGAGCAAAAACCATGAGGTCGAAGGAATTGTCCATCGACTTCCAGGACAGGATTGTGTCGAGGCACAGATCTGGGGAAGGGTACCAAAACATTTCTGCAGCATTGAAGGTCCCCAAGAACACAGCGGCCTCCATTCTTAAATGGAAGAAGTTTGGAACCACCAAGACCCAAGAACCCTGATAGAGCTCAAGAGTTCCTCTGTGGAGATTGGATAACCTTCCAGAAGGACAACCATCTCTGCAGCACTCCACCAATCAGGCCTTTATGTATGGTGGTGGCAGCATTCTGGAGGGATGTTTTTCAGCGGCAGGGACTGGGAGAGTAGTCAGAATTGAGGGAAAGAAACTAAGCAAAGTATAGTGTGATCCTTGATGAAAACCTTCTCTGAATACTTACGTAAATGTGATTAAAAATATATATTTATAAATTTGCTAACAAATTAACATTTCTATAAACCTGTTTTTGCTTTGTCATTATGGGGTATTGTGTATAGATTGATGAGAAAAAATAACAATTGAATCAATTTTAGAATAAAGCTAATGTAATAAAATCTGGAAAAAGTCAAGGGGTCTGAATAGTTTCCAAATGCACGGTATATACAAGTGTTTTGATGCATAAAATAAACATTGTACACTGAAAAATACACATATATTTATTATAATATGTGGACACCCCTTTTCTACCCCCTTTGCCTTCTTTATTCAGTGAACTGTCTGCAGCCCAACCATTGGATGCACAGGGGTGACAACTAAAGCAAATGTCTGTGTGACTAACAGACATGAGTCTACCATCAAGCAGAAGTAGAGCATAACAGGGAGGTCGGTATAAGAACGGTGCATGACAACTCACAGTTCAACATAGAGGGTGTGTATAACAGTCGTCACTCCCCCAACCAATATCTAATACGACAGCAGTATTGAGTGAAAAATGAAATCAGAACCCCCCCCCTAAAACGTGTTAAAAAAATAAATAAAAAAGTTGTGTCGATATGACAAAAATAATTCAGGGGAATACATTGTCAAGCTGATCTAAATAAAAGAATAAAAGTTTGCTCCTGCTCCGAAACAAATGTGTTGATTAACAACAAAATAACTTTGTTTCACTGAGTATTCATAACTGTCAAACTGATTACTTGAACTGTGTATTACCTGCAGAGCAAGAACATATAAATGTAACAAGTAAATGTCCTGGAGACATTTTGACAACTCAACTTTCGTTCTTCGGTCAGCTAAAACAGAAACTTAAAATATGGCCTTACGGGCCACTTCTATAGCAATCCAACCAGCTTTTCATATACAAGGAGAAAGCATGGTGACAATTCACATAATTCTGCACTTGGTCTCTTTTCATTGATTCCATGTCATTCTTCTTGTTGCATATACTGTTAATGTACACTGAAGTTTGGCCATAGGTCTTTGTTTGATCTTGATTAAAATGTTTCCACAACACTGTCCCCAGGTCCTGGGTTCACCCATTAACGGTAATGTGTGTGTGTGCGTATGTGTGTAAGGGATTATAACTTGAGTGTGTCTCAGGGAGGGGGCAGGGATTCAGTCCAGTTCATGGCTGAATCCAAATGGCACCCTATTGACAAGAGTCCTATGGGCCTTTGACCAGTAGTGCACTATAGGGTGTCATTTAGGACACACCCCATGTGTTTACATTGGGGGTCACGTCGGATTCCCGTCACGTCCAACGACATCTCTTCCTCTGACATGCCTCAGGGTCCGACGAACACCCCTCAGAGTCATCGCTTTCAGAGGACAAGGCCCCGGCCAAGGGGGGCGTAGGGATTGAGTCAGACCCCAAGCCCCCCACCCTCCCTTCTTCCCCCTCTGGGGCCCCCAGGAGGCCGTTGTTGAGGCTGAGGACCCAGCCCAGCTTATTGTGCAGCAGGTGGCGCAGGCCAGGGGGCAGCGGCAGGACGCTCAGGGTGTCTGGGCACTCAGGGAGGAGCTGGCGGAGGCGGGCACAGCACAGGTACTGCAGGGAAGTGGGCGTGAAGCAGGAGCGGATCATCTTCATGCTGCTCTTGGCTGCTGTGGAACACACCATGGGGTAGAAACGCTTGTTCTGTAGCGCCGTAGCCGCCACGCCTGCAGAATAGAGTACACACTTTACTGTCAGTTTAGAATGGAAATGTTTCCATTTTCTGTCACATTATACCCAACGTCACACACAAGCAAAAGGCTAGGGGTAAATAGCTGGGTACATGCAGAGGGGGAATATGAGAAATCCTAGGTACGTTCCATGTTAATTAGGTCTAGAAGTGATTTATAGCGCCAGTTTTCCCATCCCAGATCAAGCCTAGTCCCATCACTTTGAATGGAAATTTTCCTTAGAGCATGCATTGTAGCCCAGGACTAAGCTTAAATCAGTGTCTGGGAAACTGGCCCCTAATGCCCATCTAGTTACATGCTGCCTAACCACCCATCTAACATGCAGTGTTGGGGAAGCTACCCTGAAAATATAGTTTATCAAGCTACCAATTGCAGCATGCCCAAGACACGTTCACGCAGATGAGCAGGGACCCTGGGCATATTTCTTTTGGTGTTTTTCAGAGTCAGTAGAAAGGCATCTTTTGTGTCCTAATTTTTCATAACTGTGACCTTAATTGCCCACCGTCTGTAAACTGACGAGTTGCGGTTTTGTCTCACCAGGGTTGATGGTCGAATTCTTATTTATCGTTGGGATCGATTTGGAGGTGGAGAGTCTGTCATGGTCTGGGGCGGTGTGTCACAGCATCATCGGACTGAGCTTGTTGTCATTGCAGGCAATCTCAACGCTGTGCTTTACAGGGAAAACATCCTCCTCCCTCATGTGGTACCCTTCCAGCAGGCTCATCCTGACATGACACTCCAGCATGGCAATGCCACCAGCCATACTGCTTGTTCTGTGCATGATTTCCTACAAGACAGGAAGACAGTGTTCTGCCATGGCCAGCGAAGAGCCTGGATCTCAATCCCATTGAGCAAGTCTGGGACCTGTTGGATTGGAGGGTGAGGTCTATAGCCATTCCCCCCAAAAATGTCCGGGAACTTGCAGGTGCCTTGGTGGAAGAGTGGGGTAACATCTCACAGCAAGAACTGGAAAATCTGATGCAGTCCATGAGGAGGAGATGCACTGCAGTAAATGCAGCTGGAGGTCACACCAGATACTGACTGTTACTTTTGACCCCCCTTTGTTCCGGGACACATTATTCAATTTCTGTTAGTCACATGCCTGTGGAACTTTTCATGGTATGTCGCAGTTGTTGAATCTTGTTATGTTCAGACAAAGATTTACACATCTTAAGTTTGCTGGGAAAAAATGCAGTTGACAGTGAGAGGACATTTCTTTTTTTGCTGAGTTTAGTTTACTTAACTAAAGTTAATTTGACAAAATAGTTCAGCACATCCAAACTACTTTGTGATAAATTATATCTAAATCTAAAATGTCAGACTATAAATTGCAACAGTCAAATGTTAACAAAAACTGTTTCAAGTGAGAATTAGGCATGTCTGATGCCATAATTGAAATGAAAATATTTCCTACCTCACCCATATTTTCTTATCTTTTTGCCCAAAAGCAGTGTAGTTCCAGTAGTTAGCCTCAACGCTACATGGCAAAAAAGTTATTAACTACTCAAAACGCTACCAAGATTTGAATTTAGTTCAACTACCACCAAGCTACTGCAAACATAGTAATTTAATTATGTGTAGATCACTACTCACGCCACCTGGTCCCCTTGACCCCTGTAATTACCTATGCACTTGCGGTTCTTAAAGAAGGTGAGTGTTCCGTGCCATGTGTCCAGGTGCACTCCGATGATTGAGCCCTGGCCGAAACGTGAGGAGAAGTTCACCTTGTCTCCTTTATGATGCAACAGACCTAGAAGAAGACGACCATATTAGTATTATAAGGGGAAAACAAAACAGGCTCACACAAAATTATATCATGTTTCAAAATGTCTTTATCCAGATGAAGGGTACTATTATGGGATCCCCTATGGCTCCTAATTATGCTAATTTGTATGTGGGTTACAGTCCATTCTCAACCCTCAAAAAAAAAAAACACAAAAAAAACACAAAAAAGATTTTTTGCACAACATTATTTGGAAATGGTACATTGATATCTTGGTTCCATTCTGGAATTTTCCATTCCAGTTAGCTCATCAAATACCAACTAGCGTTAGAGCAATGACTGGAAGTCTATGGGAACAGCTTTCCGACCTACCTTCATACTGGATGGTCATGGCTTAACAGCTTTTGTCAAATTGACATCAAAAGTGATGTTTTTGCATTTTAGTTAACCCTTTTCATAACCTTAACCCAAATCTCCTAACCTGCTACAAAAAGTCAAATCGGACAGAAGCTGTATTCCTTCTAGTCAAAACCATACTGGACGAAGAGACATACAAATTATATCCACAAATTAATCTGACTCTGGGGAAGTAGATAAAAGGTCTTCATTGCCAACATCCGAAGTATCCCTTAAACTCTTGTTCGGGGGACCAAAGATTCATTATGCAATCTTACACACATCAAATCAGTTTACTTGATATTTTGATTATTTGTGAGGTTAATGTTCTATACACAGACCTTTACAAGAACCCCACTGATCATAACAGTTTGCTGAAGGCTGATAGCTGTCACCCGCTTCCCAGAATCAAAAGAATTGAAAAAAAAAAAGACAAATGAGACTTCAAATGAAACACTGAGATAAACATACAATTCTATGAAGGGGATACAAAAATGGTCAGATCAATATTGCCATCGATAAAATAAAAAACAAAGAGAAACTCTTTCAAAGGACAGTCTCGCAAAAATAATAATTTTTGCATTCTCCCTAAGCGCTACTCAAAATGCTCAGAAATTAAAGGAATCATTCATAAAACATTGGCACATTCAGAGATTAGTCTCAGTAAGTCATTTGCTCCCGGAATAAGAACGGCACTGCAATGGACAGCAGCCTTTTTACAGGCTCCTGACAATTCTTTGTATATAACAGAGATCGACCAACTATGATTTTTGAAAGCCGATACCGATTATTGGAGGACCCAAAAAAAAGCCGATACCGATTAATCAGTCGATTTATATTAAAAAAAATGTATTTGAAATAATGACAATTACAACAATACTGAATGAACACTTATTTTAACTTAATATAATACATCAATAAAAAGCAACGTAGCCTCAAATATATAATGAAACATGTTCAATTTGGTTTAAATAATGCAAAAACAAAGTGTTGGAGAAGAAAGTAAAAGTGCAATATGTGCCATGTAAAAAAGCTACCATTTAAGTTCCTTGCTCAGAACATGAGAACATATGAAAGTTGGTGGTTCCTTTTAACATGAGACTTCAATACTTCCAAGGTTAAGACGTTTTAGGTTGTAGTAGGACTATTTGTAGTAGGACTATTTCTCTCTATACCCTTTGTATTTCATATACCCTTTGACTATTGGATGTTCTTATAGGCACTTTAGTATTGCCAGTGTAACAGTATAGCTTCCGTCCCTCTCCTTGCCCCTACCTGGGCTCGAACCAGGAATACATCGACAACAGCCACTCTCGAAGCATTATTACCCATCGCTCCACACACTTGCAAACCGCAGTGTTTGACAACCCTGCATCGGAGTTAATAGATAGTGTGTGGTTTTCCTTTTCTTTTTAAAGAAAACAAAAAAACAGGCAACACAGGGTGATGATTTTACTGTGTATGTTTTGTAATCAAGGGCATGGGTTCAAATAGTATTTGTTTTTTTGAGCTATGCTTGATTGACCTTGCCTGGCACAAATACGATAGCTCCAAAAGTGAAAACCCTGTCCAGCAAAGCAGGCACCACTCAATCAAACGCTGAACATATGTGAAAGAAACTAATACTATATAAAACACAGGAATGCTTGTGATAAGTACTATCTGATGGATTATATGGTTTTACCAGTGTAGGAGAGACCCCAGCTGTCATCATCTTTCCCCAACAGGCTGCAGAAGGTATGTCTGTACTTATCCAGGTTCACGTCACAGGTTCCGATGCCTACCATCTACACAACATCAAAAGTCTTCATTCAACATGTTCACCTTAATCACATATAAAAATAGAACAGTAATCAATATGCTCACCATCATACAAAATGCAAAAGGTTCACAAAATAAGCTTTAGGAAAGAGAAACTACTAAAGGTCTTACAAGCCTAGGCCCCAACCCCCAGCAGTGGAGGCTGGTGAAGAGAGAAATTAGAGGACAGGCTCATAGTAATGGCTGGAATGGAATGAAAACAGTTCCATTCATTCCATTAAATATGCCCGTCCTCCTATTTAAAGTGACACCAGACTCCACTGATCATTATAATCCTGTCTCCTGAGAAATGATGGATGGAGCCTCACCATATCTGTCCCGTACACTGGTGATGTCATCTTGATCTCCCAGAAGTGCTGGCCATCTGCCAGCTCCTTGGAACCTCTGATGGCTGCTGTGCCACAGCTGTACTCTGTGTGGAAGTTGACTTTGCGGTTGTCGCAGGTCATCAACGTGGCCGTGGAGCGGTTACTGTCATCCCACACCCAGTCGAAGTCTGCAATGTCAAGAGGTCAGTGGATCCAATGTCAGTTGACCTGCACTCAGACACTTAGATATTTTAATAAGCAAATAATGGTGAGAGTTTAACTTTGGGAACACCCTGATACAGCTTGGGCATGAAACAGATGAAAACCCTCAGAAACCGTGTGAAATACCTGAAGGGACTACCTGAACTTGACCAATAAAAAACAAGTTTTGCTACGGTGTGCCCTTCTGAACACCACCTTAGTTTCTCCACCCTGCCCCTCCCATCCTCACCCTGGTCTTCCTCTCCACAGTGGCAGTCTTTGATGCGGTGGAAGCCCCGGAGACGTGGGTTGTAGCTGGGCTCGGCCTGGGAGTCGCAGGTGCAGTACGACTCTCCGGTAACGGGCACGGCACTGGGGACCGGTGGCACCACGAGCCGGTAGTCTGGCTCAGAGTCTGAGTCACTGTACTGCAGAGGGTACAAACACAATTTACAAACAGTACCTAACAGTGCTCAAATATGTCAGCTGTGCTTGACTCCGCATTTCTGGCACAATGGAACCATCTACGTCAGAGGTGTCAAACTCATTCCATGGAAGGCCAATTGTTTGCGGATTTTCGCTCCTCCCTTGTACTTGATTGATCAACTAGCCTTAGGTCCCTGATTAGTTACGACGTCCCCTCACCTGGTTTTCTAGGTCTTAATTGGACACAAATTGAAAGGAAATAACAAAAAACAGAAGACAATCCGCCCTCCATGCAATTAGTTTCACACCCCTGGTCTACGTCCGTCACAAACCGACCCTTACCTGTAAGCGTTCGTAGCCCCACTCCTGACTCTCTGAGGCCAGTACCTGCACTCGGGAATCAGCGTCTCGCCGTATTCCACTCCATACGTAACGCCATGCCCGGCTGTTCCTGCTCCGCCTTGACATTGCAGCAGGACACCTGGGGGAGGGAGGAGTCAGGAGAGTTGGATGGACAAAGTTTGCATCCAAAATGGCACCCTATTCAGTGCATTACTTTTGACCAGCCCTATGAGATTCAGAAGTTGACATTTTTATAAAGTAGGCAAAATTGTGAAATGCAGTGCATTCGGACCACTTCACTTTTTCCACATTTTGTTACGTTACAGCCTTATTCTAAAATTGAATAAATCGTTTTCTCACCTCATCAATCTATACACAATACCCCATAATGACCAAGCAAAAACAGTTTGAAATATCACATTTACATAAGTATTCAGACCCTTTACTCAGTACTTTGAGAGCCCCGACGCTCGGTCTGAACATTAACACGCATCGCTTGTGGTATGGTTTTGGAAGCATAAGGACTTTATATTTCATATCAGCGAGAAATAATTTTCAAAAAACAAAAAAGATAAATTGATACACACACGTCTTTATAGGATTAGTGTTTCCACACCGCCATCTCCATGTTACAGTGTGTTTACGGAAGACAGAGGGACCACCTGTGCTAATTAGCTCTCTAGCATGCTCCTAACACCTGTGTTTAATGGAAGAAGGCCAGAAACGTGTTGTCACTGAAAAACACTGGGGGCTGCAACTGTGATAAAGCCAGTTGAAAGTGTATACTTGATGATATTGACGCGATATGAAAGTAAAGGGCTTTATGTTTCTAGAACCATATCGCAATTTAGAATAAATTCAGGTTTAGATAAGAGTAATTGGCTGTTATGGTTGCCAAAGCCAGTCTACCTCTTAAGATACTCTGAAGGTCCTTGGACGTTAAGGAGTAACGGTAGGCTCCTTAACCTCAAAGTCTAAGCCAGGGATCATCAAATAGATTCAGCCGTGGGAAGATTTTTTTCTTGGGTGGATTTGTAGACTGCAAAAATTTGCTAGCTAGCTAACCAACAATCGTAACCATGTGAGACAACAGGTGCTCATTGTGCAAATGTATATGTTTTTAACAAACATTGGAGACGAAATACAGTTTACATGTTGTCAACAATCTAAGCCAACCCTTTCTGTTTTGCCTCATAGTTGCGCACGTGTTGGTTTTGTTGCTAAACAACCAACCCGTCTATTAGTTTGTAGGCCAAACCGTTTGGATGCTACAGACGCATGTCTTTGTGAGAAGACCGATTTTCTGGATTTCTCCTGGTCTGACCAACAGTGATGTAGCTCTGCCACATTCCACAGCACATGCAGAAGGCCAACATAGGCGGATGTGGTGGATTGAGCCTATGTAAAATAGGTGCATCAATTGACTAGGGGGTTAACAGTACATCTAGGGCTAACTGATGCCTAACCACACCAAAAATTATGCATAAATTAGGATTTCCCATTCAGGCAGTTTACCATTTAAACAAATTGTCACAGTTCCGGTTTGCTAAAGGGGCACCAATGCAACAGATAGAATAATGAGCCAGATATTTCCCCAGCTGTATAAATATGAAGCATCCAGTTGCTGTTTCCACTCACTGCCAAATATGGTGATGAGAGGAAGTCCAGTGGCCAGCAGTGTGAGAAGATGGCGCAAGATGGATTTTGGCCATCATTCATTCATCATTTTCTCATCGATTAAACATTTGATCACCATACAGTTTTGTTTCCAAAACAGAATAGACTGTTTGTAGACTTCACCCCTTGCCAGAGTTTTAAAAAATTGCATTGTTTAGAAGTACAAGAGCGAATTTACTTATTGCACACGTACTTCCGAGTAGGCCGTTCCCCAACATAAATGTGCAAATAAAATGCTAGAACGCGGCAGTAGGATCTCATTAGCTTGTGCTTGGCTCTGCCCACCTCCTTGCTTGTTCTGCCCACTATAACTATTTTACTCCCATTGCAAAACTAGTGGTGCACGACTCCAGGATTTTTGGAGTTGAAAGTAGTCGACTCTTGCTCGACTCCCAAAATTATTGCAGTCCTTACTAGGAAGATGACATTTGCGTTCTAGACTGACATGAGCATGCTGCTGCCCACTTGCGTATGAAAGGCCCATTTTGTTTGAATATATAAGGTGATGTGTAGGAACTAGAATATTTCTGTGATATTTATCTGTGTGCAGCCTTGACAGATCCCATGGGATGATGCGGCGCACTACACTGATAAACCTGTTCTTTGCCATGTTATAGCCCTATTCGGTCAGGTATTACTAGAGAGGTTGTTTTATCTTCAGGCATTTCTCTTAAAAATTCAGTGACCTGTTGCTGACTGTTAGGCAATGAGTCAGGCTGATGCTGAGTGAGTGATTGGTGGGGAGGGCTGGAGGAGGTTGTATGTTTGTTTGTTGAGAGAGCACAACAGTCATGTAGTGCGAGAGGAGAGAGCAGCACATGTGCACGTTGTGACAACTTTTTACCAGTTGTAGGTAGGCCATTTAGATTGTCATTATGGAGACAGTAATTTCTAACCCTTTATCCATAATCATAATAATACGCTAGAATGCACATCAAGAAATAATGGAGACAGAGTGTAACAGGTGTAAAAATATATTTTCACCGAAAATTCATCATTTATTTTTATTTTGAGATGCATTACACTACTTTCAAGAGTGAACCATTTTATTGTATTTATTTTCTCAATTGTGATGTTGTGATGTCATCAACAGGAGCCATGCTTTTACTCCTCAGTTTGCTCAAAGTGTGATAAGGAGAGGTATGTGTTGAATGTACATGTTAGCAAATGTTCACAAATGTTGTTTCACTACTGTCGGTAGGAATATATATTAGCGTGAATGGGGATAATTTGAGTGCAACTTTACAAGGCTAGCCCAGCTACCGTTAGCTTAGAGAGAGAGGGGGAGAGAGTCTCTTTGCTGACGATTTTCTGGCATTATCTTTTAAGGCAAATATACTTGTGTATGAGAGTCCAGACGGCAGCATTAACGTTTGCCTTGGATTTGTAGCCATTCCACGCAGGTATGTTGTGAAATGTGATGTTTTTGTATTTCATGTTGTGCCTAGGTAGCTGTCGTTCATTTTGTTACCTGTCCGGTCATGCCAGGAATGGCATTGTTGCCTCATTAGTATGCCTCGGGTATAATAGTACATTAAAATTAATATTTTGCACATATTAGAAAATTATTAGTGTACAACATTTATGAAATTAAATTTTAGTCTTTTGAAAATATTAACATGTATAATATAATGTACAATGTATTTTTTTTGTTGATGTGAGTTTTCTCAAAGCGTGTTGAGGAGAGGCAATTACACTTGTGCATGAGTCCAGATGGCAGCATTAACGTTTGCATTCCATGCAGTCATTAAAAGAGAGACAACCCGCAGAATTGTGTCCAGAGCTTTCATTTCCCTCCCACCTTCAAATCAAATTGTATTTGCCATAGGTGTAGACCATACAGTGAAATGCTTACTTACAAAGCCCTTAACCAACAATGCAGATAAGAAAATAGCCCTCCCCCCAAAAAAGTAAGAGATAAGAATAACAAATAATTAAAAAGAGTAGCAGCAGTAAATAACAATAGCGGGGCTATATACAGGGGGTACCGGTACAGAATAACACCGGTGCGGGGCACCGGTACAGAATAACACCGGTGCGGGGCACCGAGGTAATTGAGGTAATATGTACATGTAGGTAATTATTAAAGTGACTATGCATAGATAAGAGTGTAGCAGCGGCGTAGAAGGGAGGGGGCAATGCAAATAGTCTGGGTAGACATTTGATTAGCTGTTTATAGAAGCCTCTTTGTACCTAGACTTGGCACTCCGGTACCGTTTGCCGTGCGGTAGCATAGAGAACAGTCTATGACTTGGCTGGAGTCTTTTTAGGGTCATCCTCTGACACCGCCAAGTATAGAGGTCCTGGATGGCAGGAAGCTTGGCCCCGGTGATGTACTGGGCTGTACGCACTACCCTCTGAAGTGCCTTGCGGTCGGAGGCTGAGCAGTTGCCATACCAGGCAGAGATGCAAACCGTCAGGATGCTCTCGATGGTGCAGCTGTAAAACCTTTTGAGGATCTGAGGACCCATGCCAAATCTTTTCAGTCTCCTGAGGGGGAATAGGTTTTGTTGTGCCTACTTCATGACTGTCTTGGTGCGTTAAAACCATGTTAGTTTGTTGGTGGTGTGGACGCCAAGGAACTTGAAGCTCTCAATCTTCTCCACTACAGCTCCGTCGATGAGAATGGGGTCATGCTCGGTCCCCATTTTCCTGTAGTCCCAATAATCTTTGTCTTGGTCACGTTGAAAGGTTGTTGTCCTTGCACCACACGGTCAGGTCTCTGACCACCTCTCTATAGGCCTTCTCATCATTGTCTGTGATTAGGCCTACCACTGTTTTGTCATCTGCAAACTTTAATGATGGTGTTGGAGTCGTGGTTGGCTATGCAGTCAGGAGGAGACTGAGCACGCACCCGAGGGGCCCCCGTGTTGAGGATCTGTGTGGCAGATGTGTTGTTACCTACCCTTACCACCTGGGGGCTGCCCATCAGGAAGTCCAGGATCCAGTTGCAGACGGAGGTGTTTAGTCCCAGGGCCCTTAGCTTAGTGGGTCTAGGGTTTCTGGGAAAATGGTGTTGATGTGAGCCATGACCAGCCTTTCAAAGCATTTCATGGCTACAGATGTGAGTGCTACGGGTCGGTAGTCATTTAGGCAGGTTACCATAGTGCTCTTGGGCACAGGGACTATGGTAGTCTGCTTGAACCATGTTGGTATGACGGACAGACAGGTAGAGGTTGAAAATGTCAGTGAAGACACTTGCCAGTTGGTCAGCACATGCTCGGAGTACACGTCCTGGTAATCCGTCTGGCACTGCTGCCTTGTGAACGTTGTCCTGTTTAAAGATCTTACTCACATCCGCTGCGGAGAGCGTGATCACACAGTCATCCGGAATAGCTGATGCTCTGATGCATGTTTCAGTGTTACTTGCCTCGAAGCGAGCATAGAAGTTATTTTGCTTGTCTGGTAAGCTAGTGTCACTGGGAAGCTCTCGACTGTGCTTCCCTTTGTAGTCTGTAATAGTTTGCAAGCCATGCCAGATCCAACGAGCATTGGAGCCGGTGTAGTATGATTCGATCTTAATCATGTATTGACGCTTTGCCTGTTTGATGGTTTGTCGGAGGGCATAGCGTGATTTCTTATAAGCTTCAAGGAGTTCCGCTCCTTGAAAGTGGCAGCTCTACCCTTTAGCTCAGTGCGAATGTTGCCTGGAATCCATGACTTCTGGTTGAGGTATGTACGTACAGTCACTGTGGGGACGACGTCATCGATGCACTTATTGATGAAGCCAGTGACTGATGTGGTGTATTCCTCAATGCCATTGGAAGAATCCCGGAACATATTCCAGTCTGTGCTAGCAAAATGGTCCTGTAGTTTAGCATGTAGCCTAGTGGTTAGAGCGTTGGACTAGTAACCGAAAGGTTGCCAGTTCAAATCACCGAGCTGACAAGGTACAAATCTGTCGTTCTGCCCCTGAACAGGCAGTTAACCCACTGTTCCTAGGCCGTCATTGAAAATAAGAATTTGTTCTTAACTGACTTGCCTAGTTAAATAAAGGTTAAAAAAAATGTTTAAAAATCTGCTTAATCTGACCACTTGTTTATTGACCGAGTCACTGGTGCTTCCTGCTTTCATTTTTGCTTATAAGCAGGAATCAGGAGGATAGAATTACGGTCATATTTGCCAAATGGAGGGCGAGGGAGAGCTTTGTACACATCTGTGTGTGGAGTAAATGTGGTCTAGAAATGTTCCCATCTGGTTGCACATTTAACATGCTGATAGAAATGAGGTAACATGAATTTGAGTTTCCCTATATTAAAGTCCCCGGCCACTAGGAGTGCCGCCTCTGGATGAGCGTTTTCCTGTTTGCTTATGCTGGTATACAGCTCATTGAATTTGTGCCAGCATCGGTCTGTTGTGGTAAGTAGACAGCTACGAAAAATACCAGAACACAATGCAAAAAGGTACCAGTACAGAACCTGTTACAAAAGTAGTGGAAAACGCACTAGAGCGCATTACATAAATTCACTCGGAGGTGGTTTAAACTCCATTCCAACGTTGACTACTTAAAGAAAAAGGTATCAAGCGCAGTGCTTTATGCATGCTCAGTTCTTGGGTCTCGGGGCTACCCGAGTGGAAATTTGAAGTGGAAGTTATGAAACTCCCTCATGTGGTTCCTTTTATGGGGAAAAGTCCTCATTGAAACTGACTTTGGCTAAATGTGGAGAATTACAAATTTGCCTCTGTTGGCCATCAAGTACCCTATTCATGTATATGCCACCGTAGGCTACCATTTGATACAATAAATATGCTGAAATTAAATGACGATTTCACTGGAGTCATTGCAAATCAATTTGTGCCACTTGTGTAGCCTACCTGGACCTGGCAAAGCAATTTAATAAATAGCCTATGACTTCAGTTTGTTGATATAGCCTTGTGTTATTATGAACACATTCAATTAACGGTAACAGTTGTCAGATTAGGCTACAGGTAAAACAAATAAAAATTAAACACTGGCTGTTGTTGACAAGCATATTCAGTTCATATGCATATTATTCATATTTAACTGAGTGATTGAAATTATGACCCCCATCCTCAGTAGCCTATTCCAGCAGGCTATTGGGAAACAAGCACTTATGATGAAATCGCCTTGCTATTCATTAATTAGTCTTAATTTGAATTTAGCAAGCTGCTAAATCGTTCAGTTTACAGCTTGCCTACATCTTATCTAGGATACTGTAGACTATCTGAAATTAGATGTAGGCCTATACGGGGCTATAGGATACCAGCCTTTAGCTAAGCAAACTGTCATTGCATTCATAAACCCAGATGTGTCTGTAGCCTATGCCTATTGAAATGACAAGTCAATCTCGCAAATGGGCCATTTATAATGGTTTGCAGTCTTAATATTTGGCACATAAAAGCACAATTGCCAGAAAATAGCCTAACAGTTGGTTTATGTTCATCCAAGTGTTTCTTGCTCAGAGATTGAGATCCTCTGTCTAACTTTCATCACTCAAACTCTCCTGTCGGATTTATCTATAGTTATGCACATGCAAAAAGGGGATTTATTTACATAAAATAAACCAGGTTCAAGGCCTGAATGATGATTGGCTGAAAGCTGTGGTATATCATACCATATACCACAGGTATGACAAAACATTACATTTTACTGTTCTAATTTAGTGGTAACCAGTTTATAATAGCAATAAGGCACTCTGGGGGTTTGTGGTATTTGGCCAATATACCATGGCTAACGGCTGTCTGCAGGCACTCCCCGTTGTTTAGTGCGTAAGAACAGCCCTTGGCCATGGTATATTGGCCATATACCATACCCCCTGTGCCTTATGACATAATAAGACATAATAAAGGAATGTGAATGTGGCAAGAGAAAATATAATTAACCCTTATTAAACTCGGCAGATCATTTTCCATCAATGGATGTCGGTTTGACTGCTATGATTAAGCAATATCATAACTTCAGATAATTATTTTGAGGAAACCCGAATTATGCTTCTAACGTCGTTTCACGTTACTACGTTACAACTCCTCTCTTACTGGGTGGAAAAAATGTGGGTTAGTTTTCCAAGCCTTTTGGATGGGATTTGAGTGGTAATTGGGCTAAACATTTTAGCTTCACCTGGCAACCCTGCCTACTGTACACTTCACACACCTGTCATGCACATATTTTAGCTAGCTATATTTTACTTACCTAGTTGCTGTGCATAAAATATCTGATCAAATTAAGTGACGAGGCCACTGATTAGATCATGCAATCAATCATCTCGTGCATTTCGTCGGGTACGTTTTGGGCCTAACGTTAGCTGGCTAGCGGAACAGCCATAACGTGCTGCGACATGTTGTCAATTTAACTAACGTTAACCGGCTATCTGTGCCTCCTTGGTCAATAACTACAAATGTACATCATGGCAGAAATTGTGGAAATAATATGCATCATAACTAGTTACATATCTACAGTTAGTAACCTTTCTCCAACATGTTTTTGTTGACGTTAGCTAGCAAGTACCTAGCTGGATAGCGTTAGCGCGATTGCTAATGTACCTGTACTGTAACGTTACCAGCTTGCCAGTCGTCCGCTTCCTGTCTTACACTTAAAAACAATCCCTCGGTCTTCGTTAAACATCACAGGACTGAATACGCCAACATCTTAATCAAACATTTGCAGTTAAGTACAGTACATTTGCAGTTCAGTACATGCTAGTCGGCCAACAGAGTAACGAGAGTTTCTCAGCCAGAGGCGCAACATCGCGAGACTTCCGGGAACGCTTACAAAACAGACCAGGCCTGGGTTTGAGACTACAATTAGATACGTACATTTTTTTCCCCTTACGCTTTGAACACACCGACTGTGATATGTTGCGTTTCGATACACCAGAAGTACATTATTTTCCAATGGAACGCTGCATTTCCCTTGCAGCATTGCGTTGCAGAGGCAGATGCTGTGCGTTTTGTGTGGTACATACGTTCGATTTATCGAACGTATGCATGCATCAAATTGTTTGCGTAGATTTGACAGAAAGTAGCAAAATATGAATGTAGATTTTCTTTTTGCAAACATATTCAGTAAAAATGTGGGATTACATAAAAACAGTTTGATTGCATAATTTCTTTACATTTTTTATTAATTTATTTGCCAAGTATTATTTATTCGATGACATCCACAAATTAATTGTGAGAGCCTATAATATAATTTCCATCCAAAATGCAGTTTTGGAGCGAAATGCAATAATAAATAGTCAAGATAGCAGAGTAGGCTCTTTCAACAATGAGACCAACGTTGAGGAAGGTGGTCTTGATCGCGCTGTTGGGCCGGGACCAGCCCCGCAGAAAGCGCAGGTCTGTGTGGGTCCAGAGATGGTTAAAGTCCCGAAAGCAGGCAGGGGAGTTCCACCGTCTAATTCAAGAGCTTCGACTGTTTGGAGAGGAATTCCGAAGTTACTTTCGTCTGGACCGAAGCCAGTTCGATCACCTGCTCCAGATGGTTGGAGCCAGGATCACCCGGATGGATACCAACTACCGGGAGTCCATCAGCCCAGTTGAACGCCTGGCCTTTTGTCTCCGGTAAACTACACTCTAGTACATTTTTAAAGCCTTTGATACCATAATTGATTGATATTTGATACATTGTTTTTATGTGCAACCTAACTAGCTAAAGGGCTCTAGTTAATAGTCCCTATTTGACATTAGATGTACTTTTACAGAATGTTCATTGGGACTATAACTTTTCCCAAAGTTGGTTTATAATCCTTTTTGAATTATACAATGTTACCAAATGAAAAGAAAGGTGCCTTCTGCCCTGATGAAGGTAGGCTAGTCTTCTCCAGGACCCATTGTTGTTCAAGACAGTTAGTCATTCATGACATTCTTATTGGACTCACATACACTCTTAGTGAAAAAGGTTTCAAAGTGTCCTTCTGCTTTCCCATAGGATAACCATTTTTAGTTCCAGGTATAATACTTAATACATGGAACCCAATAGGGTTCTACTTGGAACCAAAAGGGGTACTACCTGGAACCTAAAAGGGATCTCCTATGGGGACAGCCAGAGAACCCTTTTAAATAGATAGTACCATTCTTTCTAAGAGTAGAGTTGGCCTGGACTACAGTTTATTGATATAGTCATAGACTGAATTGTACTGTTTCAAGGCATTGTTAATGATGGTTGATGAGTATTACAATATAATTAGTAAAGCATAATAAACAGTAATGAGGTAGCTATATGAGTAGATATAATATGTGGGTGGAATTCAAGTTATACACAATATTGATCATTATTTGGAATTGTATTTTAGATTCTTGGCGACAGGGGACTCCTACAGGACCATAGGATTCAGCTTCCGAGTTGGACGGTCCACGGTGGCAGGCATTGTCCCCTCTGTGGCACAAGCCATTTGGGACTGTCTGGTTGGTGAAAACATGCCTGTCCCCAAGGAGGAAGACTGGAGGGCCATCACTGCTGAGTTCCTGGAGAGGTGGAATTTCCCCAACTGTCTTGGCTCCATTGACGGGAAACATGTAGTAATCCAGGCTCCACCGTGCTCAGGTTCGCAGTTCTACAACTACAAGGGTACATATTCAGTTGTACTCTTGGTTGTAGTAGATGCCATCTACTGTTTCCGTGTTGTCGATGTTGGTGCTTACGGCAAGGGAAGTGATGGCGTGATCTTCCGAAACTGCCTTTGGCCAGACACTTCAGGATGGCACCCTGGATATTCCACTATCTGCATCACTCCCTGGGGCTGAAGACCTGGGACCTGTTCACCACGTCTTCGTCGGCGATGAGGCCTTCCCTTTAAGACCCAACCTCATGAGGCCCTACGCTGGACGCCAGCTGCCATTGCCAAAGCCTGTAAGGATCTTTAGCAAACGACTGTCCAGGGCAAGGTTAGTTGTTGAATGCGCCTTTGGGATTCTGGCAGCCCGATGGAGAATGTATTGGAGAGTGCTTGGTCTCAGCCCCTCAAATGTTGATGCCTGCGTGAAGGCCACATGTGTTCTCCACAACTACCTGCAGAGGTCATTCCAGGAGCCGCTCCGGATGGAGATGGGCACGCCAAATGGTCACCTTCCTGATGTCACCAGGGCAGGTGCCAACAACACCCCCAGACAGGCACTCCAGGTGAGGGAGAAGCTGACCACCTACTTCTCATCGCCAGCAGGTGAAGTCCCATGGCAGTATGCCGTGGAGTGAAACTCCTCTTTTAATTAAGAGCCCCATAACACAAAGATTATTTTAAGAACCATCCACCGTTGTCAATAAAATTGCATTTTTCAATTTGGGAGTAAAAACCACACCTTAACCCCTTCCCTCTCCCATTAACGTCAGTATTATACACACCTGGCATGGTACATCAGGTGAGCGGGAGCACTAATTAAGGTTATACGACATACAGTTAATATGATAACAAAGGGAAAGGGTAACCTAGGGTTCATATAAATAGTACAGTTTACCACCATGTTGGCCTGATAAAATACAGGTGGAAAAAAAAATAATTAGGAAGAGAATGTGTTTTTACTTTCATCTTGTCATAGATCAGCAAAGGTGTAGGGAAGAAATAAAGCAGATTAAGTCTAAATTAGATATTAATAAACAACTGAAACCACTGACTATGAAAACATTATAATTTAATAAGTATTCAAGTACAGGAAAGAACATGACAGGTATGTGTGTTGTAAAAATGTTTTAAAAAATAAAACTATTGAAAGAGGTGTGTGCGTGTGTGTAAATTATTTTATTTTTTTAGATTAATGTGTAGCCTGTAATCTGTAAGAGAACAGCAAGAGCATGTATTTTTGGCACAACTGCAGACCGATACAGGGACTACTCATAAAGCCTAGACGTAGTAGGGGAACTTCAGACATGGCCATAAAGAGAGAGAGGGCAGGGCACTGGAGATCTGAGGTACGAAGAGGTGTGTGTGTGTCTGTCTCTGAGAAAAAGGGAATAATATGTAGCCATAACACAGCTAAACAAACAAATGGCCCCTAGACGTCACAGACCAGTCGATGGAACATAACTTCACAAAAAGTTTCAACACCCTGGTTTTCAAGTGGTTTTAAATGAAAGAAATATATTGACCTTTAGTCTCGTAAGAGAACTAAGAGCATCTGTGAAAACTCCGTATGAGTTTCAATTCAGAAATCTATGTAACACTAATAATGAATGCTATCCTAAGACATTATAAACAAATGACTTTATGAATTGACTGAATTTAAACGGAACTGATGTGTGTGAAAATAAAGGTACAATGAGGGAGGTCAAAACAACAACCAGACAACTCCTCTCCTCTTCCTGTCCTTCCTGTGAGCTGGTCAGCTAAATTGACTCCATTTCTGAAAGGGAAGAGAAAAACAACACATACAAGCTTAACATAATATGACACCATAAAAGGTGAGATTTATGTTAACTAAATACTGCTTGCATAGTGTAGTTAGTGGCATAAATATAGGAACAGTGTGGTAAAATTGGTAATACTTGCTGTTTACTCATAAAATTTGTATTTCAGATCAAAAGATGAATATGACAGGCAGATATTTCGACAGCAAACTGTTTTAGGATATTTTCTAACCCAGAAACAACAGCTATACATTTGCCTCATATTAATACTTTGATCTGAAATACCAATTAACCCACATGACTATACTGTAAAAATGACCTACTTTACTTCACTGTCGCACACTTATGACACTACCTGTGATGTGGAGAGAAAAAAAACCTACCATTGAACTCTGCTTCGAAAAGCAGCTGATACATTTTAACCTTGACTGCTGCTTTTCTTTGCTGAGGCAGCCTCTTCAGTGTTGGCACCAGGCTCATGGCAAAGAGGGTCTCTTCATCCTCCTTCTTGTGAGCATCAGGTTGGGCTGCATCCCTCTCGACGGCTTGGAGGAGCCTCTGCTGAAATTAGTTGAGTGGATCTGGGGGCTGGTACCTCCAATGACGCCTGGTGTGACGTTGTTCCTCTTCGTTTCTCTCTCTGTTTCTCTCCACGGTCACATCCTGTTCAACGAGGTCCTCAGTGGTCACTTCCGTGAGGTTCATAATAATCCAGAGGTGCTTCCTCCATTTCATCATCTTCCATGGCTGCACCGGTAGTGGTCATACTCGTGGATCATGTTGTAGAGGGTCTCACTCCACCGGTGGAGGTGATGGTCGCATTTGTAGGTGACGTTGAGGGTCTTGATGCACCGGTGGCGACAACACTTGTGGATGACGTGGTAGAGGGTCTGGCTGTAAAATTGCCACTCGTTGCCCTAGGCACAATAAATGGATCCAGAAAAGAAAGAAGGTGGCAGAAGGCTGGTGGCCTGAAGCTGCTGACCCAGACCTCTTATATTTCTCTGCCCTTCTCTCTCTCTGATACCTGTCCCTGAGTCCTCTCCACCTCCTCCTACAGTCTTCTTCTACATAGACATGAACATGATAAGCCAAACCATTACCTAGCCTAACTATAGTTATTAGATAGCTATCATGGACATGTCACCTACTGTACACATAGACACACACACGGTTATCTGACCAAATTATCAGGGTACAGTAGTATCTACCATTTATATTACTATTTATCTGACATACACACTCACACTCTTTCAAACATGATTATTTGGGAAAGTTAAAGGGTAGTAAACTAGCATAATTTATTTGACTATTTCTTTCACACACACCTCATTGGCTAGGTTAGTTAGCTAGCTAACGCTAACTAGCCACATCTAGCACAAGCTCACTACTAAACTGACCTGGCAATCCTACTATCGTGGACACTTGTCTCCAAGTAGCATTTTTTGTGTTTATGTCCCTGTAGCTGTCAGCAGTTGTGTCAAAAAGACACGGTTTTGAGGATACTGCGAAAATGATTCTCTCCTCCATGTGTCCAACTGCATGCGACCATTTGCAAAAGGTACTTGCATCAGTATAGTTGCCTAGCTGCGCAAAATGTTATGCTGCAGTGATGCAATGACACAGTCGGTGTGTTCGAAGCGTTAGACCGAATGCCAACGTCGCCACGACATCCCTACAAGTGTGATCCGGGATTTCTATTGGAGAAGCAGTCTCTGCCCAACTTTTTTTTTTTAAACTTTTTTTATAAACAACAAATCAATACAGAAAGTACATGAGGGAACACAAGTATATATAGATTATAAACAATCGAGCTAGGGGGTACAATATCACATTACAATTACACAAGGACCTTAAGGGACATACATACACTTACAATTCTAAAAAAAAAAGTTTTTGGGAGAGTATTTAACTGTCTTAAAATGCAGTTCAATTTCTTTTTGTAGGGTAAGAAAATGTGTTTTTTTTGTTTGTAAATTTACATTTGAGTATATGAAATTTGGCAAAAAGAATAATTAAATTAATTACATAAAAATGTTTCAGCTTATTTCTATCGTATGTCAAGAATCCAAGCAGTACATCTCTCCACAATAGTGTCAAATCTTCATAAATGTGTTCAATTATAAATCTACTGATGTCTTGCCACAGTTTTCTTACGTGAATACAATGCCAAAAAAAGATGCAACACTGTTTCTGGGTGGACATTACAAAAGGAGCAATTTGAGTTTATGTTTTCCTTAAACTTCTTCATATAGTGGTTGGCAGGATAATATTTATGAATAATTTTAAAGGAAACTTCCTTAATTTTGTTAACAAGTAGGTATGTGTGTGGCAACATCCAAACTTTTTTCCAACAGATATTATCGATAAATCCATTCCAATAAGGCATGACATAACATGGTTCGTATCGCTCTGTTGTTGAATGGACCAAAAGAGAAACAAATATTTCCTACTGATGAGTCAACAGGGTCAATAGAAGGTAGGCTCTGAGGGTCAGGTCTTGACACGTTCCTGAATAACAGAGCAACACATGAGGGAATGGCGTCTAAAACAATTGCAAAATGTTTAGGTGTTACAGGTACCATGTAAAGTGATAAGAATTCCTTATAACTGAGTAAAAGACCCTCTGCATTTACCAGTTGGCTCACCAATAGGATATTATTTCAGAACCAATATTCTAAAAACAAAGAAGTATTTTTATACAATATATCCAGATTATTCCATATATAATATCTGTGTGGGAAAAAAAAGTGTTTATAAATTAAGGACCATGACAAGAAAACTTGCCAATAAAAAGCAGAAAGTTTCACTGGAATCTTGTCAATATTATAACTGCAAAACAACATGAAGTTAAGGCCACCAAAAGTATAGAAGACATGATGAGGAATAAAATTCCAGATAGAAGTGGGTCTTCTTCGGAATTGTTTTATCCAATTGATCTTAAAACTATTATTTAAAGTAGTAAAGTCCAGAAAATTCAGTCCACCATTCTCATAAGTGTTCATTACAACAGTTTTCCTAATGTAATGGGTACGGTTTCTCCAAAGTAAGTTGAAAAGCATCTGGTCTATCTCCTTGCTTATTTTACTGTCAAGATATAAAGATAGAGCACCATATGTTAGTCTAGAGATACTTCCAGCCTTGGTTATTAGGACTCTACCTTTTATAGATAAGTCCCTCTGTAGCCATTGATTTAGCTTCTTCTGGGTATTTTTAATAAGAGGGTTCAAATTTAGTAAGCCTCTAGACTTTTGATCCTTTGTAATGGTTATTCCTAAATATGTAAGTTCTTCTTTTACTGGAATACCATAATATGAAGGTGTCACACAATCTTTGACAGCTAAGAGTTCACATTTATTAATTTTAAAATATAGACCAGACGCTTTGGAAAAGGATTGTAATCACATTGATCGATATGGGAATTTGGTTAGCGTCTTTCAGAAAAAGTGTAGTATCATCAGCCATGGCTTATAGTAATTTCTTTACCAGCTATGGAAATACCTTCTACAGGACTATTATTTAAAGAATTTGCAAGAAGTTGGGTGATTAATAAATACCGGTACAGAGAGATAGGACAACCTTGCCTAATTCCTCTCTTTAACTCAAATCTAGGTGAGGTGCCATATTTCAATTTGATAGAGCTGTTACCATTTGCATAGAGAGTCTTAATAGCCTTACAGAAAAAAATCCCCAAAGCCAAGTCTCTCAAAGGAGTGGAAGAGAAACTGATGTCTACTGTGTCAAATGCTTTATAAAAATCTAAAAATAATATGAAGCTATCCTCAGTTATTAGGTCTGAGTAGTCAAGTATGTCTAATACTAGTCTGACATTGTTAAAAATATGTCTGTTCCTCATGAAGCCAGACTGTGTTTCATCAATGATTGCATCCAGGACTTTAATTATTGTTGCAAGTAGTAATCTTATAGTCATTATTAAAAGACAATTGGACGCCAGTTATCGATGAGCAGCACTTCTTTTTTATGCTTAGGTATCAGTGTTATTAACCCCTGGCTCATTGTAGGAGGGAGAGCATTGTTTTTAATACTCTCTAAAAAAGACTTCAAATAGGAAGGGAGCACCTTGTTCAGAAAATAATTTGTAAAATTCTGATGTAATTCCATCAACACCTGGTGATTTATTTTTCTTTAGATGTTTGATAGACTCTATAATCTCTTCAACTTTGATGAGTTCATTACACTGTTAAGATTCTATATCACTGATAGAGTGAACATTATTCAGTGAGTTTAAAAAAAACGTATCTGTGGATTCCTGACAGTAAGTAGAGCTATACAATTTTCTGTAAAAATTGCTACAGTATTTAGAGATTCATTTTTGGTCATCTGTAATAACACCATCAATGTTTAACTTACGGATAGTGTTATTTTTAGAGTGAAATTTATCAAGTCTAAAGAAATAGGATTAATTCTGTTCTCCCTCCTCAATCCATTTTTTCCTCAATCTAATAAAGGCTCCGTCTGCTTTTAATTTCTATATATTATCCAGTTTATTTTGTAACTCAATTAGTTCCAGCTTCTCCTCCCCGAGAGGTCAGCTGGGGACCTCTGAGAAAGGGAAGTTATCTTAATGATCACCTTTTCCTCCTCAGCTCTTCTGGTCTCTTCTAAGGTATTTGGACACCTCAAATTTAAAGAGCTCCCAGTTCTTGCAATAACATTTTTCTTCACAAGCCCTTTCAGTTTCTGCCCAACTTCATACCTAAGATTTTTATAGCTACGTCAAGATAGACCAGAGCCTGTCGTGTCCAATGGGAATAAATGGATCCGAGTGAGCGGAACAAGCAAAGAGATGGGCAGAGCCAAGCATCAGCTAGTGAAATCCTACTGGCGCATTCTAGCATGTATTTCAATTTTTCCGTTAGGGGACGCCCACTCTGAAGTGCGCGTGTGCAGCAACTCGATTCGCCTTTGCACTCTTAAACCAATTTTTTGAAACTTGAAAAGGGTCAAGCCTGCAAAACGCAGTCCACTCTTACATATTTTAGTTTTGGAAACAGAAAACTGTATGGAGATCAAATGTTTCATCAATGAGAAAATGTGAAGAATTTCGGCCAAAATCCATCTCGCTACACCTACTCATTACCACGTTTAGTAGTGAGCGGAAATGCTTCATATTTATACATCCGGTGCAATTTCTGGCTCATTGTTCTGTCTTTCACGATCATGATTTACTTTCAGGACACTGACATAAAACAATACATTGTCAAACCCTAGCCGCACCAATGATTAGGGACTTGTATTGTCATGCAACTGCCGTGACGTGAGATTTTTTCCCCCTCCAGTTGTATAGATGTGAATATGGTGAACGCAATTAACCCTGTGCTGCTTCCAGGTTGAGTACGAGAACAGAATGGATAAAGTGCAAATGGATAGAGCTATTCTTCCATTCTGACATTGTTTCAGAAAATCATTAAATAATGCAACAAAAGATGTGGTTGAGATTTAATTGGATATTAGACAGATGAGGCCCGCCAGTGAGCAAATGCAACCACATGGCTGGGGTTTACTTATTACATCTTGCAATGGAAACAATTTACAAATCAAACGGGGGACCTACCTGAATCTGTCCAATAGAATCGGTCTAGGTTTCATTTGGAATATTGATTACACCCCAGTACTACAGGTCAACAGTACAAATGAGAATGATGTCTTAGAGTTAACAGACACACACCACACACACACTTTTACATGCCAGCCACCATAAACAGCTAAGTCCCACTCCAACATCTGCACATCAGAGACAGTCTCCACTGGATACATGCATCCAGAGGAATTCAAAGCCCTTAGAACAATTACCCACAGTGCAATTAATCTAGCTATACAGATATTTATTAGATAGAGATATATATATATATATATATACACATACACACGCCTCTCCATCTCATTGGGAACTCGATAAAACAGTTTTATTAACATTTCAAAATCTTCATAAATAATTAGTGAAAAAAAACAAACCAAAAAAATAGTTATCCAAGTCCTTGTATTAGTTAGGTCCTTTAATGTGAAAATGGTCCCCAGAAAAATAAAATGATTTGTCCAACAGTCCGTTCTTCAGACATTTAAAGAAAAAACAAACAAAGGAACAATAATAATAAAAGCCATTTAGCAGACACATAAATGAGAGGAAATTGGGAGGAAGGAGGTAAACCAATACTCAAGCACGCACAGGACGAAAGCGTCACTACATTTACAAAGGTTTGGCTAGTGGACTCAAGGACGACTGTACAGGAAGAGAGATACGACTGGAATAGGAGACGCTTTTCGCTTCATGCCCAATCTCAAATCAACCCCACGCCGTGTCCCAAATCGCACCCTATTCCCTATTGAGTGGACTACTTTTGACCAGAGCACTATAGCCCATATAACTCTGGTCAATAGTGCACTACGTAGAGAATATGGTGCCATTTGGGACACAGCCCTTAACACCTCAAGATGCCTCCCTCGTAGATCTGACAGGCATGAATAAGCAATGTAGGTAGGTTTGTGGCTTTACATTACCATATTGCTAACACTTATTCAAACCTATTAGATCTACAAAGGACTCAGTAGTGTCACTAGGAAAGAAGTGGCTAAAGGGAGTCGATTTGGAACCAGGCGTAAAGGCATGCTCTCCAATTTGTTCTTTATTTCTTAGATGTTTATATATGGAATGGATGACGTTGACTCAACGTACACGGACGGACAGATGGACTTTGCTCTCTCTATTTTGTGGAGAGGATGAGAGCCACAATAAGACCATAGAGCCCCAGGACCTCTGCAAAGATCAGTATGAGGATCATGCCTACGAAGAGCCTGGGCTGCTGGGCCGTGCCCCGAACACCTGCATCGCCCACAATGCCGATGGCGAAACCAGCCGCCAGCCCACTCAGCCCCACGCTCAGCCCAGCACCCAGGTGGAGGAAACTCCTACAGGAGAGAGGTGAGGGATAGAGAAAGATGGAGAGAGGGTAGAAAAAGTGAGGCGGGATGGAAAGATGGGAGAGATGGGTGGTTGGGAGAGATGGAGAAAGAGATGGGGAGGGAAAGAAGAAGATTTATTCAAAACAAATGCAGTCATAGCATCCCAAAGAGATGGCAGACCATCAGTTTACAGATGTAGTACATCACTAAAACACTTATAAAAAAAACAATAGTGAAAAATCCACCACTATCAAGTGGAGCCAATACCACATTACTACCAATCAGATCATTTCAGACACGCAGTGCCTAGCGGTAGACTTGAGAATGGGTAACTAGCATCTGCAATGTCTGAGCTCTTACTTGTAGAGGGTGACTTTCTCTGAAATGTTGTTGGCGATGAGCACCGCCACCACCAGCCCGTAGATGGCGATGATACCCGCCATGACCACAGGAATGATGGACTTCATGATGAGCTCCGGCCGCATCACCGACATGGCAGCGATGCCCGTTCCGCTCTTAGCCGTGCCATAGGCCGCCCCCAATGCTGGAGGAGAGGAGAATTTCGAATTTCAAAAACACAGAATTCCAAGACCATCCTATTTGGTCAACAGAACACACTTGAAACATGAACAAAAATAAATAAATCATGAGAACCAGAGATTAGATTGTTATAGAGCGTGGGGGTATTAAAAGCAATGGAGTTGACAGTACAGTGTGAGCTTATTGATCAAAGCCCGTTTGTCACAGGTAAGCCTCCCTTTCAATGCTTCGTAGCTCTAGGAAAAACTGAAATCTATGAGGAAAACTCAATAGATCAACAAATGCATTAGCACAATGGTAATGCCCATCACAATGGTTTCAGGAGTTTGTGTGCGTTTAAAGGGATAGTTTGGGATTTTGGCAAAGCCCTTTACTTCCTCAGAGTCAGATTTACATATGGATACCATTTTTATGTCTCTGCATCCAGTATGAAGGAAGTTATAGGTACAGTCGCGAGCCAATGCTAACTAGCGTTAGTGCAATGACTGGAATGACTGTTCCCATAGCATAATTGGTAACTAATGTTAAGTCTAACGCTAGTTAACAACTACCTTCAAACTGAATGCAGAGACATAAAAATGGTATCCACAACTTCATCCGACTTTGGGGAAGTAGACATAGGGCTTCCTTGCCAACATCCCATATCCATTTAACTCTGAGGCTCACACCCATCTGTGATTGCAAAGGTTCCCAAATTCTTGAGAGCCTATATGGCTACCTTAATAGCTTAAAAATCAGTCCTTTTCTCCCCTTCAACTGTACTGATTGCCAAAGACTTGACAGGTAAACATTAGGATGGCTTTCACCTGGTCCGTTCTTTCAGCGAGGATTTAAGGAAAAACATTTTAAAAAGGAGCATCGTCTTAAGAGGCATGGGAAAGAGGTAAACTGAACAAAAATAAACGTAACAACTTCAAAGATTTTACTGAGTTACAGTCCATAGAAGGAAATCAGTCAATTGATATGAATTCATTAAGCTCTAATATACAGATTTCACATGACTGGGCAGGGGCGCCTCAGAGGGCATAGGCCCACCCACTTGGGAGCCAGGACCAGCCACTGGAGAGCCAGGCCCAGCCAGTCAGAATGAGTTTTTCCCCACAAATGTGCTTTATTACAGACAGAAATACTCCTCAGTGGCCTTCCGAGTGGCACTGCCTGAAGCGCCACTATAGGCCCGGGTTTTTACCTAGGCAGTGTCACAACCGGTCATGACCGGGAGTCCCATAGTGAGGCGCACAATTGGCCCAGCATCGTTCAGGTTAGTGGAGACTTTACTTGGCTCATCGTGCTCTAGCTACTCCTTGTGGCGGGCCAGGCGCATGCAGCCTGACTTCAGTCATCAATTGAACAGTGTTTCCTCCGACACATTGGTGCAGCTGGCTTCCGGGTTAAGCTGGCGGCTGTTAATGAGCGCAGTTTGGCAGGTCATATTTTGGAGGACGTATGACTCGACCTTTGCCTCTCCCGAGCCCACTAGGGAGTTGCAGCAATGAGACAAGATTGTAATTGGATATCACGAAATTGGGGATTTTTAAAAAAGTATTGTGGTAGAGAAATTAACATTCAATTAAACCAGAGACATCTGTGGCATTGTGTTGTGTGACAAAAGTGGCCTCTCACCAACAGGGACATTTATTTTTTCACCTTTATTTAACCAGGTAGGCCAGTTGAGAACAAGTTCTCATTTACAACTGCTACCTGGCCAAGATAAAGCAAAGCAGTGCGACAAAAACAGAGTTACAAACAAACGTAGTCAATAACACAATAGAGAAAAATAGAAAAATCTATGTACAGTGTATGCAAATGTAGAAGAGTAGGGAGGTAGGCAATAAATAGGCCATAGAGGCAAAATAATTACAATTTAGCATTAACACTGGAGTGATAGATGTGCAGATGATGATCTGCAAGTAGAGATACTGGGGTGCAAAAGAGCAAGAGGGTAAGTAATAATATGGGGAGGAGGTAGTTGGGTGTGCTATTTACAGATTGGCTGTATACAGGTACAGTGATCAGTGAGCTGCTCTGACAGCTGATGCTTAAAGTTAGAGAGGGACATATGACTCTCGAGCTTCAGTGATTTTTGCAATTTGTTCCAGTCATTGGCAGCAGAGAACTGGAAGGAAAGGTGGCCAAAGGAAGTGTTGGCTTTGGGGATGACCAGTGAAATATACCTGCTGGAGCGCGTGCTATGGTGACAAGTAAGCTGAGACAAAGCAGGGCTTTACCTAGCAAAGACTTATAAATGACAAACACATTTGTGCCCAAACTTTGAGAGAAACAAGCTTTTTGTGAATATGGAACATTTCTGGGATCTTGCATTTCAGCTCATGAAACAAACACATTGCACATTGTTTTAAGTAAATTAGATACTTTTATGCCTGTGTGCAACGCTTCTAACAATGAATCTTTCAACTGAGCTCTTCACATTAGAGGTCGACCGATTAATTGGAATGGCCGATTAATTAGGGCCGATTTCAAGTTTTCATAACAATCGGAAATCGGTATTTTTGGACACCGAGTTGGCCGATTTTTTTAAAATTTTCAATTTATTATTATTATTATTTTTTTACACCTTTTATTTAACAAGGCAAGTCAGTTAAGAACACATTCTTATTTTCAATGACGGCCTAGGAACGGAAGGTTAACTGCCTCGCTCAGGGGCAGAACGACAGATGTTCACCTTGTCAGCTCGGGGGATCCAACCCTTGCAACCTTACAGTTAACTAGTCCAACGCAATAACGACCTGCCTCTCTCTCGTTGCACTCCACAAGGAGACTGCCTGTTACGCGAATGCAGTAAGCCAAGGTAAGTTGCTAGCTAGCATTAAACTTATCTTATAAAAAACAATTATAATCACCAGTTGGTTGATGGTTGATGATATTACTAGATATTATCTAGCGTGTCCTGCGCAACGCAGGTATATAATATATATATATAGATATATAATCTGACTAAGCATACAAGTATCTAAGTATCAAACTGAGCGGTGGTAGGCAGAAGCAGGCGTGTAAACATTCATTCAAACAGCACTTTCGTGCGTTTTGCAAGCAGCTCTTCGTTGTGCGTCAAGCATTGGGCTGTTTATGACTTCAAGCCTATCAACTCCCGAGATGAGGCTGGTGTAACCGAAGTGAAATGGCTAGCTAGTTAGCGCGCGCTAATAGCGTTTCAAACATCACTCGCTCTGAGCCTTCTAGTAGTTGTTCCCCTTGCTCTGCATGGGTAACGCTGCTTCGATGGTGGCTGTTGTCGTTGTGTTGCTGGTTCGAGCCCAGGGAGGAGCGAGGAGAGGGACGGAAGCTATACTGTTACACTGGCAATACTATAGTGCCTATAAGAACATCCAATAGTCAAAGGTATATGAAATACAAATGGTATAGAGAGAAATAGTCCTATAAATACCATATTAACGACAACCTAAAATCTCTTACCTTGGAATATTTAAGTCTCATGTTAAAAGGAACCACCAACTTTCATATGTTCTCATGTTCTGAGCAAGGAACTTAAACGTTAGCTTTTTTTTACATGGCACATATTACTTCCTTCTCCAACACTTTGCTTTTGCATTATTTAAACCAAATTGAACAGGTTTCATTATTTATTTGGAGGCTAAATTTATTTTATTGATGTTTTATATTAAGTTAAAATAAGTGTTAATTCAGTATTGTTGTAATTGTCATTATTACAAATTTTTAAAAGTAAAATAAAATCGGCTGATCAATCGGTATCGGCTTTTTTGGTCCTCCAATAATCTGTATCGGCGTTGAAAAATCATAATCGGCCGACCTCTAATCTGCACGCACAGTGAGGCGAAGAATTTTGGAGGATGGCCTGGTGTCAAGAAGGGCAGCAAATAAGCCACTTCTCTCCAGGAAAAACATCAAGGACAGACTGATATTTCTGCAAAAGGTACAGGGATTGGATTGCTGAGGACTGGGGTAAGGTCACTATCTCTGATGAACCACCTTTATGGTTGTTTGGGGCATCCGGAAAAAAGCTTGTCCGGAGAAGACAAGGTGAGCGCTACCATTTGTCCTGTGTCATGCTAACAGTAAAGCATCCTGAGACCATTCATGTGTGGGGTTGCTTCTCAGCCAAGAGTGGGCTCACTCACAATTTTGTCCTAAGAACACAGCCATGAATAAAGAATGGTACCAACACATCCTCCGAGAGCAACTTCTCCCAACCATCCAGGAACAGTTTGGTGACGAACAATGCATTTTCCAGCATGATGGAGCACCTTGCCATAAGGCAAAAACTATAACTAAGATGCTTGGGGAACAAAAACATCGATATTTTGGGTCCATGGCCAGGAAACTTCCCAGACCTTAATCCCATTGAGAACTTGTGGTCAATCCTCAAGAGGCAGGTGGACAAACAAAAACCCACAAATTCTGACAAACTGTAAGCATTGATTATGCGAGAATGGGCTGCCATCAGTCAGGATGTGGCCCAGAATTTAATTGACAGCATGCCAGGGCAGACTGCAGAGGTCTTGAAAATGAGGGGTCTACACTGCAAATATTGACTCTTTGCATCAACTTCATGTAATTGTCAAAAAAAGCCTTTGACATGTATGAAATGCTTGTAATTATACTTCAGTATTCCATAGTAACATCTGACAAAAATATCTAGACACTGAGGCAGCAGACTTTGTGAAAAGTACAAAAATGTATGCACTCTACTGTAAGTCGCTCTGGATAAAAGTGTCTGCTAAATGATTCAAATGTAAATCTACAACACTTTATTTTCCAAGGTCAGTGATGGAACATTGTAGCGTTAACCAAAAAAGGCCTCTGTATACGACAACACCAAAGATGGTTTATAACGTTGCCCGTCTGCCACGTTCAAAACAACTGAACTCTGATATCTCAGACTTCCGAGCACTCAAGACAAATGTGAACTCAAAAAAATATATATTGGAACGTTCATCCAAGTCAGAAACTCTGGCATCTTTCTAGAGCTCCGACTTTCCGACGTGAAGATTACTGATGTCATGATTTGGGAACTTTGAGCTCCCAGTTGCCTTGAAAGCCCCATTCACACTGGCTTTGACCCACTTGCCAGAACCAGTCATTCACCCGCAGTCATATGACTCACAAGCTTAACGGCGGCCAGGGACTTTCCACTAGGGAACGATATATTGGTGAACAAATCGGAATTGTCCGATATTAGCTAAATATACCATAGGTATCGGCCCGATGTCTAGTTTAACGCCGATGTCGAGGCTGACGTGGATACCTATATAACGTAGGTACATGATGTAATGATGCCACGTAAAATGTTGTGCCACACATGCAACACAGCATTCCTAACCTAGCCCACAATGTCTGCTGTGTGGATCGAGGAGTCAACAAGTCGTGCAGTCATTTGAAAGAGTAAGAACATTTCAGCGAGACAATTGAAAGGCAAAATCCATTAACCTGTTGAATCTAGGGGGCACTATTTTCATTTTTGGAAAAATAACATTCCCAAAGTAAACGGGCTATTTTGTCAGGACAAGATGCTAGAATATGCATATAAAAGTTTGTGTCTGGATGAAGTGCCTGTGCCTCATGAAGATGGATTTACTGGGCTGAACATGCTAACAACAAGTGGCTATTTGGACATAAATTATGGAACTTTATGGAACAGATCAGTAATTTCTTGTCGAACTGGGATTCCTGGGAGTGCCTTCTGATGAAGATCAAAGGTAAGTGAATATTTATGGTGTTGTTTCTAACTTTGCTGATTCCAAAATGGCGGATATTCCTCTAGCTGTTTTGGGTTCTGAGCACCGTTCTCAGATATTGCTTTTTCCGTAAAGTTTTTTAAAAATCTGACACAGCAGTTGCATTAAGGAGAAGTCTCTTTAATTCTGTGAATAACACTAGTATCTTTTATCAATGTTTATTATGAGTATTTCTGCAAAATCACAGGTTGTTTTGGAATCAAACATCCAATGTAAACAGATTTTTGGATATAAATATGCACAATATCGAATAAACCATACATGTATTGTGTAACACAATGTCCTATGAGTGTCATCTGATGAAGATCAAAGGTTAGTGATTCATTTTTATCTATATTTCTGCTTTTTGTGACTCCTATCTTTATCTGGAAAAATGGCTGTGTTTTTTCAACTTGGAGGTGATCTAACATAATCATATGTTGTGCTTTAGCTGTAAAGCATTTTTTAAATCGGACACGATGGGTAGATTAACAAGATGTTTATCTTTCATTTGCTGTATTGGACTTGTTAATGTGTGAAAGTTACATATTTCTAAAAAATATTTTGGAATTTCACGCACTGCCTTTTCAGCGGAATGTTGTCGAGGGGTTCCACTAGAAAGGTTAAGGGCTTGTAAGTAAGCATTTCACTGTAAGGTGACAACACGTGTTGTCAAATTTGATTTGATCATATTTGTGAAACAATCCTCAAAATGTTCTTAAAATTTGATGTTATGGTGCAATTCAAAAGGCTGATTGAAGACCTTATTACTGATGAATGTGTTATTTTATGACCATGTTCTTTCGGCATGCATTTTGTATTTATATTGATATATGTATTTCTTGTAATTCTGGGCTCATCTGTAAAATAGACATTGGTCCAAGTTTGACTACCAGATAAAGTGCAGGTTAAATAAAATGTATTTAAAATATATATTTTTTTTAATCACCATATTTGGTTGTGAGAGGAAATTATAACTGTATGCTTCAGATGTATACATCCGGTGAAACATATGGCGCATTGTTCTATCTGTGGTTGAGTAGCCTAGGTGAGCAAGCTAGTTAGGCATCTTGCTGCTAGTCGACATGATGACCAACCCCACGCGCCAAAAGTCATTATTTAATGTATCGAATGTCTCCATTGAACTATTAGCTAACACATAAATACCTACATCAAACTGTATCCATAGAAATTGGCCAGCTTGTTACGTCAATGGCAACGTCACATGTTACGATGGAAATCTCAAGGCAATTTTGGACCCCCTTGTGGCCCCCCTAATTGTAGAGTATGAAATCATTTTTACATAACACATTTTTGCTATTGTTCTTTTTTTACATCAGTTATTAGACAGTGGCAACGATGATGATTATGAACATGGTATTGTGTGAAGAAAACGATATGACAAAAAATAACGTCTAATGTAACTGCCACCCCCTCCCCGAGATGAAATGGTCTAGAACCGCCAGTCTCTCACATCAGTTATCTAACCGCATCCTCTAGGCTTTTTTGACATGCCCGCTCTATATTCAACACAAAATTCCTTAGTAGTAGACATTTCGGTTGAGTGGCTGGCACTGGCACACACACACACACACACACACACACACACACACACACACACACACACACACACACACACACACACACACACACACACACACACTTTATGATTGAACAAGGCATATGAGACATGACTGAACGAGGGTGTTGTGATAGTTAACGTTACCGCTGAAGACCATAGCCGCAGAGGCTCCCATCACTGCGAAGAACGGGGAGTATTCGGGGCTTTCTGACGACATTCTTACAGGAAAAGCTACTGACAGAGAAAGTGCGCAACCGTGTATTTCCTTTCTTTTAAACGTAAATGTTTCTGTCGATTCTCAACACTGTCAATTGCAAGGCCCTTTCATGCAGCACAAGGACGACAGTCGAAGAATCCACCTCTTCACAGGAACAGTGGTGTAGCGGTAGAAAATGGCGACATGGAAAATGTCACATGATCAGTCCACTGGGCATGTCCCATTATGTCAATGTAGGGGTATCCAAAAATCCTGCGTGTCATTTCATGTCCATTTCGTTCACGTAAGAATTAAAACAATATAATTTGTTGCAAAGAAAGGTATATAATTTAATCATCAAATAAATTAGATGATATCCCTAATTTTATCGTAATAGTGGTATGGTCCGCTGAAGGCTGTCTATGTTCTATTCATGCCTGCCTGGTTCATGCCTGCCCCATTGTTTACTATGAGAAGGCTCAGTGGCGCATCTGAAGATCACGAAGTATCGCTTCAGCCTGTCACCATCTTGCTAAATGGAGGAATTTTTGGATTCACCGCATGCACAGTTTGAGCTACTTTAGGAAGTGACGTTGCAGGCTAGCTCAGTGCTGCCCCGTCTTATTGAGTATATCAAATTGAAGGCCGACCGAGGTACTGCAGGCTGCCATTAGCGACTTCGTCTGTGTGTGATTTTAAAGTAATCAATTGAAGGACACAGAGTGCCTTCGGAAAATATTCAGACCCCTTGACTTTTTTGTGACGTTACAGCCTTATTTTAATATAATATATATATATATATATATATTTATATATATTTGTTTAAAAAAAAATTAAATCAGCAACCTACACACAAAGATAAAAATGTTTTTATACATTTGAGCAAATAAAACACAAATACCTTATTTAACATTTCTGCAGCATTCAAGGTCCCCAACAACACAATGGCCTCCATCATTCTCAAAATGAAGAAGTTTGGAACCACGAACCACCTTCCTAGAACTGGTCGCCCGGCCTCACTCATGCACAGACCGTAGGTGCCGTCAGCCTTTCTCCACACGTTGAGGCTGTCATAGTACTCTGTGCGGTAGGTGAACAGGATGATCTCACGGCTGCCTGTACCAGCTCGGTGGCCAGCCGCACGCACAGGGTGAAGGCTTCCATAGAAAGACCCTTCTGAGGGATACATGTCTATGGGTGACATGAAAGTAGGTAGGGGAGAGTGGGGTAAGTTTAGACACTTCTACATTCAGCATCACTCCATCAAGGGAAATATATTATTCTCTCTAACAAAGATATCTACATAGAGTATATTTTAGGATGCTGTGTATCCATGGAAATAATCCAAATTCATTCAAGTTGTGCCAAGCGGTGTCTGGGTATGGGGTAAGTTGAGCCGCGGGATAGGATAAGTTAAGGTTGTTAAAACATAAAAATCTTAACTCTTAAGCAGAAATTAATACGTGCTCATGTTGCCCCTCGTGGATGGTATTGAAGGCATCTAGACAAACGTTGAATACTGAGATCTATCTGTTGTGATCTCCTAGCAACAACAGGGATACAAGGCGCAAAGAGTGAGAGAATAGTGCAGAAGCGCAAAATCGGGTGTGTAAGTCTGATATGCGATGGATTTGGTGTTATAATGTCACAATACTGGTCACAAAAAACAGTGTGGTAGTCTTTTCAATATTTTATTGAGCAAAATCTGTGTGCATTAAGGAAATAGATGCCTGGCTCAAATAGAAGCCAGCCCCTAATAAGCGTGGTTGTGTACAGTGATTGAGGCAAATAAGCAAATGGCAGCGATTACAGCCTAGAATCTTCTTGGGTGTGACGCTACAAGCTTGGCACACCTGTATTTGGAGAGTTTCTCCCATTCTTCTCGGCAGATCTTCTTAAGTTCTTCCAGTCCCTGTCACTTAAAAACAACCCCACAGCATGATGCTGCCACCACCATGCTTCACTATAGGGATGGTATTGACCAGGTGATGAGCGGTTCCTGGTTTCCTCCAGACATGACACTTGGCATTCAGGCCAAAGACTTCAATCTTGGTTTCATCAGACCAGAGAATCTTTTGGAAAAACTCCTTTTGGAAAAACTCCAAGCTAGCTGTCATGTGCCTTTTACTGAGGAGTGGCTTCCGTCTGGCCACTCTACCATAAAGGCCTGATTGGTGGAGTGCTGCAGAGATGGTTGTCCTTCTGGAAGGTTCTCAGATCTCCACAGAGGAACACTGGAGCTCTGTCAGAATGATAATCGGGTTCTTGGTCACCACGCTGACCAAGACCCTTCTCTCCCGATTGCTCAGTTTGGCCGGGTGGCCAGCTCTAGGAAGAGTCTTGGTGGTTTAAAACTTCTTCCATTTAAGAATGATGTAGGCCGCTGTGTTCTGGGGACCTTCAATGCTGCAGACATTTTTTGGTACCCTTCCCCAGATATGTGCCTCGACACAATCCTGTCTCGGAGCTCTACTGACAATTCCTTAGACCTCATTCACTGTCAAATGTGGGAAATGAAATATAGACAGTTATGTACCTTTCCAAATCATGCCCAATCAATTGAATAGACCACAGGTGAACTCCAATCACGTTGTAGAAACAGCTCAAGGATTATCAATGGAAACAAGACGCGATTTCGAGTCTCATAGCAAGTGGTCTGAATACTTATGTAAATAAGGTTATTTCAGTTATTATTATTATTATTTATTTTTTTTACCTGTTTTTTCTTTGTCATTATGTGGTATTGTGTGTAGATTGATGAGGGAAAAAACTTTATTTAATCAATTTTAAAATAAGGCTATGTTAGGTTCTAATTTCATAGTAAATAACTCACGGGCACTAGAGAAGCTTAACCAAGTTTAATTCTTCCCAAAGGGTCGATACAGCTGTAATTCAGACGACCGACATTTCACACAAGCACTGATATTTAACCCTTTCTCCCAGGCTGAGTCTCCTCCTCCACAACTGAACAGTCAATTTATCTCTGTTGCTAGACCATAGTGATATCTGTCTCACGCCCTGACCATAGAGAGCCCTTGGTTCTCTATGGTGTTGTAGGTCAGGGCGTGACTAGGGGGTGTTCTAGTCTTTTCATTTCTATGTTGGTGCTCTTGGTATGGTTCCCAATTAGAGGCAGCTGATGTTCGTTGTCTCTAATGGGAATCATACTTAAGGTGTCCCTGTTCCCACCTGCTTGTGGGATATTGTTTTGTGTATGTGCATGTTACACCACTACTTTCACATTTCGTTGTTGGATTATTGTTTTGTAGAAGTTTCACTTAAATAAAAGATGTGGAACTCTAATCACGCTGTGCCTTGGTCCGTCTTTTATCACGAACGTGACACTGTTCTTCCTCACTTCATCTAACCTGACCTCTACCCCAAAGTGCTCACTCCTCCCTAACTCAAGGCTGTCATGGTTATTGATACCAGACTGTGTCTCTTCTCCTCCCAGAGGATCCCTGATGGCTAACAATAACATATCCTAACATAATGTAAACGTTATACATTGCCCTCTATCCCTCAGGGACATTGTTAGTTTCGAAGATCCCCACCCGTCTCCCCTTATCAATGTCTGCCACATGTAATCGCTTCCCTGAACTCAACACATTCCAAGCTTAGTTGCACACACTATATACCTTCCTCCTCTAACCCTTAACTTCTGGTGCAGACCCTCTAAACCTTAGCACTCCATCAGTGACATGAATAAGTATATTTCACATTCTCAAAACCCAACAGCTGTAACATAACAAAATGGTGAAAAAGTGAAGGGGTCTGAATATTTTCCAAATACACTGTAGGTCTCAATAAAAATACATTAAATTCAACCGCTGGAAACCCACTTGCAGGCCAACCGATTTTCTCTCTTCATTCAATAGGATTTTCAGTAAATTTATCTTAAGCCATCCTTTTAAATACAATGTACCTTGAAATATAATTTTGTCTAGAGAATATACAGGGAGAATGGGTTCAGAATATTGGGATCAACGAAAGAAAGTGTTGTGGAAATTCACCACTAAGGACTCAAAGTAAATGAAGCAATCTTCAATATCACGGCCGGAGAGGTTCACAAACTCAATACAAGCTTAATGAAAACAGTTCCTTTATACTGTGACACAAACAAGTCATATAAGCATGGTTGGGTCCTGCATGTGACTGACTGATACCACATCAGGTTTCTTACTTTGAAAGTGAGACATTGTATCACTCCTTCTAGTTACCAGAGCAATGTGCTGGGCATACTTGCCAAATTGCTTTAATCCTTTGCATAGTCAACTCGCCACTCGCATGAACCCAACCAATACAGGTTATTACAAAAGCAGCATTGTGCTAAACATACGATTACATACACACAATAACATTTCCATCACAAAAGCCATCCATTTCAGCACCAACTAGTCAATTTAAAAATGCTCTGATCTTGTAGATTATTTAGGAAAATACTTTTGTTAGGAAAGTATGTATGAATCATAAAAAAATAGGTCTGGAGATCCTTCACCCATGAAATATATTGATGAATCAAAAATAAAGTGGTTTGATTAATCCTAAAAGTTGTCATGTTCAAGTTCAATCCATGAAATATTGGAAGGTGGAAAAAGGTGTACAATAAGGGTGAACAATGGTACTATAAATCTACCCTAATCCATGGAACTGCATGACAACGGTCCAGGTGTCGTGAACCGTGTGCCAGGCTCCAGGTTTAACCTGCTACTTGTGGTCTGAGTTCCATAATGATTCAAATAGGCTACATGTCCCAAATTATTTCACAACGTTAGCCTAATTAAATCCACTAACGCTAGCGACCCTCAGGAACAACTACACAAATCTGACAGAGGAAAAAAAAGGTAAACATAATGGAATGAAATGATGCAAAATTGAAGCTACAAATACTAAAGTGACAGTCATAAATGTATGTGTGTATTACTGACAGTGGCTCCCAATAGTAGCTCATATTTAACAAGATACAAATTGTAAAATAAAACCGAGAAAAGCCCGGGTATATAATTAAAACATTCTAAAGCGCATACATCAACCCGGCAGGTTCAGCCCTACAGAAGCCTCTGTAGCCTCTCAAATTATGAGGGCACACAAATAAAAAGCTGAAGAACGGCACAACTATTTATAGCCTACTTCACTGTGGAAAAAGGGACGCAATACCATATCATGCCATGTTGATGTGATTTTAAGTTTAGTGAATTAAGTCAAGGTCAGAATATGGCATATCTGAATACACACTGCCACCACACCTTCATTTCTTGGATCTCCACCCCGAACGATTAGCAGGTGAATAGCATGATATTCTCATGCTTAAGTACAGCGCGTGTTATTCGGGTCGGAATCGGCCACTATACAGTGGGGCAAAAAAGTATTTAGTCAGCCACCAATTGTGCAAGTTCTCCCACTTAAAAAGATGAGAGAGGCCTGTAATTTTCATCATAGGTACACTTCAATCATGACAGACAAAATGAGGGAAAAAAAATCCAGAAAATCACATTGTATGATTTTTAATGAATTTATTTGCAAATTATGGTGGAAAATAAGTATTTGGTCACCTACAAACAAGCAAGATTTCTGGCTCTCACAGACCTGTAACTTCTTCTTTGAGAGGCTCCTCTGTCCTCCACTTGTTACCTGTATTAATGGCACCTGTTTGAACTTGTTATCAGTATAAAAGACACCTGTCCACAACCTCAAACAGTCACACTCCAAACTCCACTATGGCCAAGACCAAAGAGCTGTCAAAGGACACCAGAAACAAAATTGTAGACCTGCACAAGGCTGGGAAGACTGAATCTGCAATAGGTAAGCAGTTTGGTTTGACGAAATCAACTGTGGGAGCAATTATTAGGAAATGGAAGACATACAAGACCACTGATAATCTCCCTCGATCTGGGGCTCCATGCAAGATCTCACCCCGTGGGGTCAAAATGATCACAAGAACGGTGAGCAAAAATACCAGAACCACACCGGGGACCTAGTGAATGACCTGCAGAGAGCTGGGATCAAAGTAACAAAGCCTACCATCAGTAACACACTACGCCGCCAGGGACTCAAATCCTGCAATGCCAGACGTGTCCCCCTGCTTAAGCCAATACATGTCCAGGCCCATCTGAAGTTTGCTAGAGAGCATTTGGATGATCCAGAAGAAAATTGGGAGAATGTCATATGGTCAGATGAAACCAAAATAGAACTTTTTGGTAAAAACTCAACTCGTCGTGTTTGTAGGACAAAGACTGCTGAGTTGCATCCAAAGAACACCATACCTACTGTGAAGCATGGGGGTGGAAACATCATGCTTTGGGGCTGTTTTTCTGCAAAGGACCAGGACACCAGATCCGTGTAAAGGAAAGAATGAATGGGGCCATGTATCGTCAGATTTTGAGTGAAAACCTCCTTCCATCAGCAAGGGCATTGAAGATGAAATGTGGCTGGGTCTTTCAGCATGACAATGATCCCAAACACACCGCCCGGGCAACGAAGGAGTGGCTTCGTAAGAAGCATTTCAAGGTCCTGGAGTGGCCTAGCCAGTCTCCAGATCTCAACCCCATAGAAAATCTTTGGAGAGAGTTGAAAGTCCGTGTTGCCCAGCAACAGCCCCAAAACATCACTGCTCTAGAGGAGATCTGCATGGAGGAATGGACCAAAATACCAGCAACAGTGTGTGAAAACCTTGTGAAGACTTACAGAAAACGTTTGACCTCTGTCATTGCCAACAAAGGGTATATAACAAAGCATTGAGATACACTTTTGTTATTGACCTTATTGAGCTACAGTAAATGTATTGTTGTGTATGAAAATTATTGGAAGGTGCCATTTCTACTCAATCTCCCATACATAACAATTTATGCTGTGTAAGAACTGCCATCCTAAGACTTTTCACACCTTCTGCAGCCCCTTAGCCCATTCACTTGGTTGACTGATCTTTCCTCTCAAAATCAGCTCCCAATATCCCTCATTATCCCTAAGCAATACACTAGTCTGTTTATAAACACTTAGGTCCCTATCGGTTGACACTTGCTGGTACCGCACCTCTCCTGGAAAGACATGGTTGTGGTGTTACCATTTTACACTTTTTGTGGAAGGGACGTAGGGCAACACGCCTTTGTTGGAATAAATCTTCTACAAGAGGTCCAAACAGTTCATGGTTAAGGTCAGCTGGCTGTACACCGGACCATTCCTTTCGGACAAGACCATTCGCCTGAAGCACAAGGAGTCTCAGCTTCCACAGCCCACCATGCCAAACACCATTGTCAGCATACTGGAGCCGGATAAAGGACTATGACCACTCCTTCTCCGTGGCCGACATGAGTAAAACATTTAAACGTGTTAACTCTCGCAAGACTGCTGGCCCAGATGGCATCCCTAGCCGCGTCCTCAGAGCATGCGCAGACCTGCTGGCTGGTGTGTTTACGGACATATTCAATCGCTCCCTATACCAGTCTGCTGTCCCCAAATGCTTCAAGATGGCCACCATTGTTCCTGTACCCAAGAATACAAAGATAACTGAACTAAATGACAACCGTCCCGTAGCACTCACTTCTGTCATCATGAAGTGCTTTGAGAGACTAGTCAAGGATCAAATCACCTCCACCGTACCGGCCACCCTAGACCCACTTCAGTTTGCATACCGCCCCAACAAGTCCACAGACGATGCAATCGCCATCAAACTACACACTGCCCTATCCCATCTGGACAAGAGGAATACCTATGAAAGAATGCTGTTCATTGACTACAGCTCAGCATTCAACACCATAGTACCCTCCAAGCTCATCATCAAGCTGGAGGCCCTGGGTCTTAACACCGCCCTGTGCAATTGGGTCCTGGACTTTGACGGGCCCGCCCCCGAGGTGGTGAAGGCAGGAAACAACATCTCCACTTCGCTGACCCTCACACTGGGGCCCCACAAGGGTGCGTGCTCAGCCCCCTGTACTCCCTGTTCACCCACGACTGCGTAGCCATGCACGCCTCCAACTCAATCATCAAGTTTGCAGACGACGCAACGGTAGTAGGCTTGATTACCAAGAACGACAAGACAGCCCACAGGGAGGAGGTGAGGGCAGGAAAACAACCTCTCACTTAACATCAACAAAACAAAGGAGATGATCGTGGACTTCAGGAAACCGCAGAGGAGCACCCCTATCCACATCGAAGGGACAGTAGTGGAGAATTTGGAAAGTTCCTCAGCGTACACATCACAGACAAACTGAAATGGTCCACCCAGACAGACAGTGTGGTGAAGAAGGCGCAACAGCGCCTCGAACAACCTCTGGAAGCTGAAGAAATTTGGCTTGTCACCCAATACCCTGACAAACTTTTACAGATGCACAATCGAGAGCATCCTGTCTGCCTCTATCACAGCCTGGTATGGCAACTGCACCGCCCTCAACCGCAAGGCTCTCCAGAGGGTGGTGCGGTCTGCAAAATGCAACACCGGGGCAAACTACTTGCCCTCCATGACACCTACAGCACCCGATGTCACAGGAAGGCCAAAAAGATCATCAAGGACAACAAGCACCCGAGCCACTGCCTGTTCACACCGCTACCATCTAGAAGGCGAGGTCAGTACAGGTGCATCAAAAAGCTGGGATCGAGAGACTGAAAACAGCTTCTATCTCCAAGGCCTTCAGACTGCTAAACAGCAATCACTAACTCAGAGAGGCTGCTGCCTACATTGAGACCCAATCACTGGCCAAACACCATTGTCACCATAAATGGATCACTAATCACTTCAAATAATGCCACTTTAAATAATGCCATTTTAATCATGTTTACATACCTTACATTACTCATATCATATGTATATACTGTATTTTATACCATCTATTGCACCTTGCCTATGCCACTCGGCCATCTTTCATCCATATATTTATATTCACCCCTTTTTAGATTTGTGTGTATTAGGTACAGTAGTTGTTGGTTAATTGTTAGATTACTTGTTAGATATTACTGAACTGTCGGGAACTAGAATCACAAGCATTTCGCTACACTTGCATTAACATTTGCTAATCTTGTGTATGTAGCCAATAAAATTTTATTGAAGTTGTCCTTTGTAAATATGGTGACACCTCCACCTCTGCCAACTCTGTCAGATCTAAAAAAATTAGAACCAGTCAGAGACACATCAGTATCCTGCACATAATTATAATCAGATATTACCAGAATGTACATATTGGTTTGAGAGGTTATAATAAAGTCAATTTTCAAGATCAAACTAATGGCATTTACATGAATCAGTCCAATACCACAGCTGCAGAATTTCAGATCAGACTGTCTCTAGTACAAGCAGTCTATGCTCATTTGGCAGCTCCTTATTTGAAAATTCCATAGGGCAAGCTTGAATTGGTATAGATACAAGATTGTCTAGAACTGTACCATTGGGGCTATGCCTTGAGCGAGGACGTGGGTTAAAACAAGAGTCAATGATAATATCCTGTTTGCCGGCCTGCAGTATGATGATAATGCTGATAATTTATGTTTAGGATTACCTGAGCAGGACTTGGGATGTTGATAAATCAATGTCTCAGCGCAGCCTTGAAATGCGAGGACAGGCATCATGATGATTTGGATGGACTCCATCCTCTCTGTAGAGCAGTGGTCACCAACAGCTGTTCTCAAGGTACAAACTGCCTTCCCAGAGGGCCTGGGCGGAGCAAATCAAGTGCATGTAGACCTACCACTGGCCAATCAGATGGCTCAGATTACAGTGTCTGCAGTAACATACTGTAGCAGACATAACAGAAAGCTACAGCAAAGTTGATACTGTGAGATTTATAAACTTTTAAAGAGAGACTGTCAACGAATACAGCAAAGAGCTGCTGTTTTTATGAGTGAGTTAATGTTCAAGTTTTCACTCAGCTCTGTCAACACTTTCTATTCAGCACTTTTATAAGCCATAAAATGTGTGTTCTCCCTACTTCCACTCACGCTAAAACTAGAACTGCAGCTGCAATGAATGAGTAGGAAAGTGTTCTTGTTATTATTAACGGCTTGGGTGTTTTTTTTTACATCAAGGAATATTTCACTTTCTCTGGCCATAGGAGTAAGTAACAACATGAATTTGTGCATGAGGCAGAAAGAATGCGGTGCGACTTGAGTTTCACCCTCAGCTGGAAGATGGTGTCCCTTTTTTGTCAGTGGAGGAAAGGGAGAGAGAAGGGACGTTGAGACACAGACACCTCAGTCTGCTGCCCTTTCCCAAAGCTGATACTGATCATCAGATGCAGGCTCCATCAGCCCAGTAAAATCAAGTAAAAGAGCTAATCATATATACAGTGCCTTGCGAAAGTATTCGGCCCCCTTGAACTTTGCGACCTTTTGCCACATTTCAGGCTTCAAACATAAAGATATAAAACTGTATTTTTGTGAAGAATCAACAACAAGTGGGACACAATCATGAAGTGGAACGACATTTATTGGATATTTCAAACTTTTTAACAAATCCAAAACTGAAAAATTGGGCGTGCAAAATTATTCAGCCCCTTTACTTTCAGTGCAGCAAACTCTCTCCAGAAGTTCAGTGAGGATCTCTGAATGATCCAATGTTGACCTAAATGACTAATGATGATAAATACAATCCACCTGTGTGTAATCAAGTCTCCGTATAAATGCACCTGCACTGTGATAGTCTCAGAGGTCCGTTAAAAGCGCAGAGAGCATCATGAAGAACAAGGAATACACCAGGCAGGTCCGAGATACTGTTGTGAAGAAGTTTAAAGCCGGATTTGGATACAAAAAGATTTCCCAAGCTTTAAACATCCCAAGGAGCACTGTGCAAGCGATAATATTGAAATGGAAGGAGTATCAGACCACTGCAAATCTACCAAGACCTGGCCGTCCCTCTAAACTAGCAGCTCATACAAGGAGAAGACTGATCAGAGATGCAGCCAAGAGGCCTATGATCACTCTGGATGAACTGCAGAGATCTACAGCTGAGGTGGGAGACTCTGTCCATAGGACAACAATCAGTCGTATATTGCACAAATCTGGCCTTTATGGAAGAGTGGCAAGAAGAAAGCCATTTCTTAAAGATATCCATAAAAAGTGTCATTTAAAGTTTGCCACAAGCCACCTGGGAGACATACCAAACATGTGGAAGAAGGTGCTCTGGTCAGATGAAACCAGAACTTTTTGGCAACAATGCAAAACGTTATGTTTGGCGTAAAAGCAACACAGCTCATCACCTGGAACACACCATCCCCACTGTCAAACATGGTGGTGGCAGCATCATGGTTTGGGCCTGCTTTTCTTCAGCAGGGACAGGGAAGATGGTTAAAATTGATGGGAAGATGGATGGAGCCAAATACAGGACCATTCTGGAAGAAAACCTGATGGAGTCTGCAAAAGACCTGAGACTGGGACGGAGATTTGTCTTCCAACAAGACAATGATCCAAAACATAAAGCAAAATCTACAATGGAATGGTTCAAAAATAAACATATCCAGGTGTTAGAATGGCCAAGTCAAAGTCCAGACCTAAATCCAATCGAGAATCTGTGGAAAGAACTGAAAACTGCTGTTCACAAATGCTCTCCATCCAACCTCACTGAGCTCGAGCTGTTTTGCAAGGAGGAATGGGAAAAAATTTCAGTCTCTCGATGTGCAAAACTGATAGGGACATACCCCAAGCGACTTACAGCTGTAATCGCAGCAAAAGGTGGCGCTACAAAGTATTAACTTAAGGGGGCTGAATAATTTTGCACGCCCAATTTTTCAGTTTTTGATTTGTTAAAAAGTTTGAAATATCCAATAAATGTCGTTCCACTTCATGATTGTGTCCCACTTGTTGTTGATTCTTCACAAAAAAATACAGTTTTATATCTTTATGTTTGAAGCCTGAAATGTGGCAAAAGGTCGCAAAGTTCAAGGGGACCGAATACTTTCGCAAGGCACTGTATGTATATTCACTCAGCTGTGCCTCGAAAGTAATTCAACAACTGATATATTACCGATGTGATCATATAGCTTACTTCAAATGTTGAAATATAGATATTTTGAGCCTATAGCCTAGTGCACAAACCTCATTACTACAGTTTTTAATAGGTAAAAAAAAATACGCCACATCTTGGCTTGCATTTTAACTCCGAAAGTAATCTCGACTCAAACGAGGTTGGTGACCACTGCTGTAGAGCATCTTCTGTTTCCAAAAGGTGTCAAAGTTATCCACAAAAGTAACTCCAAAATAGCTATAGTAGACTGGTAGACAGTCGTGTAGTGCCAGCAACCTACTGAATCCTTCGCTGCCAAGAATCAGTGATGGCACTGGGCCTGAAATAATTGGACGCTTGTTGTAGTCTTTCAGAGTTCCAATCAGTTCTTTAAAATCTGAGTCCGAGACAGAATCCGGGGCAGAATCCCCCTGGGAAGGAGTCCAGATAGAGGGCGATGGCGCGGGAACCTCTGAAGCCAGGAAGGCGAAGCTGTTCGAAAACGGAATTTGGGCCGAGCTTCTCAAGCCAAAGAAGCCCCACAGGCCACTTCCCTTCATTTGGCCTTTGGCAGGTGATGTGCTTCCATGGCTGGGCAGCAGAGTTGGTGACAGTATTCTTCGGGGAGGGTTTACTGGAAGGCATTTGACCATTCAATCAAGGAGTGTTGACATAGCGGTGATACTTTCAACACATCGGAACAGCGTCCTGCCTGTGGTGTAGCTTTTAGAAGGAGAAGGTGGGTGGGGGTACTTTCCCCAGTAGATTGTGCAAGTTCTTAATCAGTTTGCTAAGAGTAGTCACTTTTTCACTATAGTCCTCAGCGAGTAAACAGTTGTTACATCGGAATTCCGGTCGGTCCACATTGTCCCGGAAGAGAGTATAGTAAATACAGCTCCTGCAGTGCATGAAACGCTTGCTTTTTCCTCTGAACGGGGAAGCCTCCATGAGAAGAGACATAGCAACTCAATCCGATAGTGAGGACAAGGGATTATTTCTAGTGATTTGTTTCTGTTCTTTTTATTTTAATTTTATTTTTTATTTCACCTTTATTTAACCAGGTAGGCCAGTTGAGAACAAGTTCTCATTTGCAACTGCGACCTGGCCAAGATAAAGCATAGCAGTGTGAGCAGACAACACAGAGTTACACATGGAATAAACAATAAACAAGTCAATAACAAAGTAGAAAACAAAGGGGGGAGTCTATATACAATGTGTGCAAAAGGCATGAGGAGGTAGGCGAATAATTGCAATTTTGCAGATTAACACTGGAGTGATAAATGATCAGATGGTCATGTACAGGTAGAGATATTGGTGTGCAAAAGAGCAAGTAAATAAATAAAAACAGTATGGGGATGAGGTAGGTGAAAATGGGTGGGCTATTTACCAATAGACTATGTACAGCAGCAGCGATCGGTTAGCTGCTCAGATAGCTGATGTTTGAAGTTGGTGAGGGAGATAAAAGTCTCCAACTTCAGCGATTTTTGCAATTCGTTCCAGTCACAGGCAGCAGAGTACTGGAACGAAAGGCGGCCAAATGAGGTGTTGGCTTTAGGGATGATCAGTGAGATACACCTGCTGGAGCGCGTGCTACGGATGGGTGTTGCCATCGTGACCAGTGAACTGAGATAAGGCGGAGCTTTACCTAGCATGGACTTGTAGATGACCTGGAGCCAGTGGGTCTGGCGACGAATATGTAATGAGGGCCAGCCGACTAGAGCATACAGGTCGCAGTGGTGGGTGGTATAAGGTGCTTTAGTGACAAAACGGATGGCACTGTGATAGACTGCATCCAGTTTGCTGAGTAGAGTGTTGGAAGCCATTTTGTAGATGACATCGCCGAAGTCGAGGATCGGAAGGATAGTCAGTTTTACTAGGGTAAGCTTGGCGGCGTGAGTGAAGGAGGCTTTGTTGCGGAATAGAAAGCCGACTCTTGATTTGATTTTCGATTGGAGATGTTTGATATGAGTCTGGAAGGAGAGTTTGCAGTCTAGCCAGACACCTAGGTACTTATAGATGTCCACATATTCAAGGTCGGAACCATCCAGGGTGGTGATGCTAGTCGGGCATGCGGGTGCAGGCAGCGATCGGTTGAAAAGCATGCATTTGGTTTTACTAGCGTTTAAGAGCAGTTGGAGGCCACGGAAGGAGTGTTGTATGGCATTGAAGCTTGTTTGGAGGTTAGATAGCACAGTGTCCAATGACGGGCCGAAAGTATATAGAATGGTGTCGTCTGCGTAGAGGTGGATCAGGGAATCGCCCGCAGCAAGAGCAACATCATTGATATATACAGAGAAAAGAGTCGGCCCGAGAATTGAACCCTGTGGCACCCCCATAGAGACTGCCAGAGGACCGGACAGCATGCCCTCCGATTTGACACACTGAACTCTGTCTGCAAAGTAATTGGTGAACCAGGCAAGGCAGTCATCCGAAAAACCGAGGCTACTGAGTCTGCCGATAAGAATATGGTGATTGACAGAGTCGAAAGCCTTGGCAAGGTCAATGAAGACGGCTGCACAGTACTGTCTTTTATCGATGGCGGTTATGATATCGTTTAGTACCTTGAGTGTTGCTGAGGTGCACCCGTGACCGGCTCGGAAACCAGATTGCACAGCGGAGAAGGTACGGTGGGATTCGAGATGGTCAGTGACCTGTTTGTTGACTTGGCTTTCGAAGACCTTAGATAGGCAGGGCAGGATGGATATAGGTCTGTAACAGTTTGGGTCCAGGGTGTCTCCCCCTTTGAAGAGGGGGATGACTGCGGCAGCTTCCCAATCCTTGGGGATCTCAGACGATATGAAAGAGAGGTTGAACAGGCTGGTAATAGGGGTTGCGACAATGGCGGCGGAAAGTTTCAGAAATAGGGGGTCCAGATTGTCAAGCCCAGCTGATTTGTACGGGTCCAGGTTTTGCAGCTCTTTCAGAACATCTGCTATCTGGATTTGGGTAAAGGAGAACCTGGAGAGGCCTAGGTGAGGAGCTGCCGGGGGGGCAGAGCTGTTGGCCGAGGTTGGAGTAGCCAGGCGGAAGGCATGGCCAGCCGTTGAGAAATGCTTATTGAAGTTTTCGATAATCATGGATTTATCGGTGGTGACCGTGTTACCTAGCCTCAGTGCAGTGGGCAGCTGGGAGGAGGTGCTCTTGTTCTCCATGGACTTCACAGTGTCCCAGAACTTTTTGGAGTTGGAGCTACAGGATGCAAACTTCTGCCTGAAGAAGCTGGCCTTAGCTTTCCTGACTGACTGCGTGTATTGGTTCCGGACTTCCCTGAACAGTTGCATATCCCGGGGACTATTCGATGCTATTGCAGTCCGCCACAGGATGTTTTTGTGCTGGTCGAGGGCAGTCAGGTCTGGGGTGAACCAAGGACTGTATCTGTTCTTAGTTCTGCATTTTTTGAACGGAGCATGCTTATCTAAAATGGTGAGGAAGTTACTTTTAAAGAATGACCAGGCATCCTCAACTGACGGGATGAGGTCAATGTCCTTCCAGGATACCCGGGCCAGGTCGATTAGAAAGGCCTGCTCACAGAAGTGTTTTAGGGAGCGTTTGACAGTGATGAGGGGTGGTCGTTTGACTGCGGCTCCGTAGCGGATACAGGCAATGAGGCAGTGATCGCTGAGATCCTGGTTGAAGACAGCGGAGGTGTATTTGGAGGGCCAGTTGGTCAGGATGACGTCTATGAGGGTGCCCTTGTTTACAGAGTTAGGGTTGTACCTGGTGGGTTCCTTGATGATTTGTGTGAGATTGAGGGCATCTAGCTTAGATTGTAGGACTGGCGGGGTGTTAAGCATATCCCAGTTTAGGTCACCTAACAGAACAAACTCTGAGGCTAGATGGGGGGCGATCAATTCACAAATGGTGTCCAGGGCACAGCTGGGGGCTGAGGGGGGTCGGTAGCAGGCGGCAACAGTGAGAGACTTATTTCTGGAGAGAGTAATTTTCAAAATTAGTAGTTTGAACTGTTTGGGTATGGACCTGGAAAGTATGACATTACTTTGCAGGCTATCTCCTCCCCCTTTAGCAGTTCTATCTTGACGGAAGATGTTATAGTTGGGTATGGAAATCTCTGAATTTTTGGTGGCCTTCCTGAGCCAGGATTCAGACACAGCAAGGACATCAGGGTTAGCAGAGTGTGCTAGAGCAGTGAGTAAAACAAACTTAGGGAGGAGGCTTCTGATGTTGACATGCATGAAACCAAGGCTTTTTTGATCACAGAAGTCAACAAATGAGGGTGCCTGGGGACATGCAGGGCCTGGGTTTACCTCCACATCACCCGCGGAACAGAGAAGGAGTAGTATGAGGGTGCGGCTAAAGGCTATCAAAACTGGTCGCCTAGAGCGTTGGGGACAGAGAATAAGAGGAGCAGGTTTCTGGGCATGGTAGAATATATTCAGGGCATAATGCGCAGACAGGGGTATGGTGGGGTGCGGGTACAGCGGGGGTAAGCCCAGGCACTGGGTGATGATGAGAGAGGTTGTGTCTCTGGACATGCTGGTTGTAATGGGTGAGGTCACCGCATGTGTGGGAGGTGGGACAAAGGAGTTATCAGGGGTATGAAGAGTAGAACTAGGGGCTCCATTGTGAACTAGAACAATGATAACTAACCTGAGCAACAGTATACAAGGCATATTGACATTTGAGAGAGACATACAGCGAGGCATACAGTAATCACAGGTGTTGAATTGGGAAAGCTAGCTTAAACAGTAGGTGAGACAACAGCTAATCAGCTAGCACAACAACAGCAGGTAAAATGGCGTTGACTAGGCAACGGGGCCGACAGATAAAACATAAACAAGCAGAATGGAGTACCGTGATTAATGGACAGTCCAGAGTGCATCAGCTATGTAGCCAAGAGATCAGTGTCCAGGGGGCAGCGGTGGATGGGGCAGGGAAGCTGGACTGGCGAGTGTTATCCAGGTTGAAAAAAAAAGTTAACAATGACTAAATAGCTTGTAGCTAGTTAGCTGGTTAGCTTCTGGAGGTTCTTGAGTGTGTTCTAAAAATTAAAAATAATAGCGATTCCGTATCACATTGGGTGAGGCAGGTTTCCGGAGAGGTATAAACAGATTAAAAATCAAGAAGAGATAGAAAGTAAATATGGGTCCGGTGAGTGTTTGGGACGCGGCGATTCAGACGGTTAGCAGGCCTGTGCTAACAAGCTAACAGTTCGTAGGCCCGGGCTAGGCAGCTGGCTAGCCATCAGTTTTTGTCAAGAACTGCAACACTGCTGGGTTTTTGACATCAGCCCTGGTGAATCAGACGATCATCCAGATGTTTAATTTTCTCAAGCAATGTAATGATCTTCTTCTTGGCAACATTTAGTTTGTGGCATTTGACACAGGTGAAGTTTTCAGAAAAGCCCTTCACTGGGATGACTGTGAACATGTCACACAAAATGCATTTAATGGCCTTTTGATCAGCGATAGAGTCAAAGGAGTTTTTTTGTGTAGAAGCAGGAGAACACCCTTTACTCAATTCAGCCATTTTGCATGCTAGCCAATAGGCTACTAAAAGGCTACTGAATGGATCCAGGGACAATGCTAACGGTCCCAGCACTGTGGCTATCCAAGTCACTGGATCCAAAATTAATAATAAAAACTGGATATAAAATACAAGATATAAAATGAAATAATTCTATAATGATCAAATAATTAAAAGTATTCACTAAAACCGTTTGTTAGAGGACTACCACGGCAGCATTCATCAGCTGCTTCAGATGATAAACCGGAAATGTGGAGTGTAGTACAATGATAATTACAAAAATAATAAATATATTATTATTTCAAATATTATGATTATGAAGTGCTTTTCAAAACACTCAAAGTCAGTTTATAATAGTCAGCTAGAAGTGAATAAATAACACAAATGTGATTGACTGTTGTAACGGTTTTCTAGTGGTGATGAAGGAGAGTCGGACCAAACTGCAGCGTGTCGATTGCGATCCATATTTATTAAACAAAACGTAAACACGACTAAACACTACAAAACAATAAACGTAATGAAAACCGAAAACAGCCTATCTAGTGCAAACTAACAGAGAGTACAAGTAAGACACTAAGGACAATCACCCACGACAAACTCAAAGAATATGGCTGCCTAAATATGGTTCCCAATCAGAGACAACGATAAGCACCTGCCTCTGATTGAGAACCACTCCAGACAGCCATAGACTTTGCTAGACAACCCACTAAGCTACAATCCCAATACCACCACCAAAACCCCAAGACAAACACACCACAATTACAAAAACCCCATGCCACACCCTGGCCTGACCAAATACATAAAGATAAACACAAAATAATTTGACCAGGGCGTGACAACTGTCCACATTCTAACACAGAAGTGACATTCATAGAAATCGAATGAGAGACACCAAAGATGAGAAGAGTTGCCAGCAGCCCCATTTTATCCAACCTGTGAAGACAAATGCATTATAAATATACATAAATCTAAATAAAATCTAAATAAATTACATCAGAGACAGTTTTATATGTTTTTATGTATTTTTCAGGTCACTACAAAGTAGTATTATTATATACAATACACACATGAACGTAAATAGCATTTGGGCTTAACGAGATATTAGGTAATTCAAGAAATTGAGTTGTCTACTTTCCATTGTTGATCCGTCTTATCAAATGTCTACTGAGTGAGTGTGGCTCATACACACTGAGTGTACAAAACATTAAGAAAACCTGCTCTTTCCAGGACATAGACTGACCAGTTGAATCCAGGTGAAAGCTATGATCCCTTATTGATGCCAATTGTTCAATCCACTTCAATCAGTGTAGATGAAAGGGAGGTCGTCCCATTACCTAAACAACATCTAGCCAACTTGACACAACTGTGGGACCCAGTGTCAGTGGCATCTTAGCTAGCCACTAGATGGCCTAGTTGCTGTTTAAGCTGTCTATGTCTCATAAAAACACCCATGTTATATCCAAAATGGGACCCTATTCCCTTTATAGTGCACTACTTTTCACCAGTGCTCTTGGCACTGTTTGGCATTTGGGACAATGTCACAGACAATCATGTTACTTTACTTGATCTGTTTATATCCTAATCAAACCCTCCACACACACACACACACACACACACACACACACACACACACACACACACACACACACACACACACACACACACTTGTTTCCTTTGTTTATCTATTATGTGTTTACACACACAGAGAACCAGTCCAAACTGCCTACCTGAGCCATGTTCATGCTTATGTTTAACTTCAGAGTTACTTTTTTCATAATGAAGGCTAATCTGGGAAAAGCAAGGGCACAGGCACAGGGACAAGGCTGACACTTTCATTACAGGAATCATGAGGATAATGCACTTCACTATTTGACCAAATCATGGTTTTAGCCACCCAAAAAATAGGAAGTTTTTTCAGTGAGGTGATCATGTCGAATATGCTCTTTCTATGTTTATAGGCAAATGTTCAGTTTTTTACAATCTGTGATCTTGGTCACTGATTAGCAATAAGCTCATTGTAGATTAGTATACCAGAGAAATTGCGCAAAAATCTTTAAAAGGCACACTTTTGTCAAAAATATTGTGTGTCAATTTCAACCAGCCCACCCAACTAAAAAATGTTCCAGCCCATCTGGCATTTGCAAGAATTGCCAGATGGCCAATCCAATGTTTAAGGAGAAAAATATTTAATCATGATCTCTAAAACCCCCAAAGTTAATCAACATTAATAAAAGTAGGCCAATATAAGTTAGGCTACCAAAGGCACAATCTGCATTTTCAAAAGCCTGACCCTGACACTTTGTTTGTTAAACTGAGTGGTTCGCTGGGGACAGAGCTATGGATGTATAACAGAGGTGTTTTGTTGAAACTACCTAACCCAATTCCCTCCATCTCTGTAGCTGACAGGTCGTCGCGTAGTATAACATATCCGGTAGCCTATTTATTTAATAAAAACCACACCGCGGATATAGCCTTATCAGCATCTTGCTCTGCAGCCGAGAACCGTACCATGCATACTGTATGTTCTGCGTCAGACCGACGCTGGGGGGGGGGGGCACACCATTAGTATTTTCACACATAGTTTGAAATGTTTGAGACATGTTTGACTATTATGGAAACATCTCAGGAATGGTGTGCCTAGTCTACACAATGCATGGCCTCATTGGCGGTTCACATTCATTATTTGCTCGCTCTCTCCCTCTCCCTCTCTCTCTCTCTCTTTCTCTGTATCCTCTCCAAGCCTTGTCTATCAGCTGTGTTTTTCCACGTGTCAGGAACAAGGTTGTTTAGTTCTTAAGAGTGATGATATTCCAAATGGCACCATATTCCCTTTATAGGGCTCTGAACAAAATAAGTGCACTATATAGGGAATATGGTGCCATTTGGGTTAGAACTTCAGAAAGTTATTGAGCCCATAAAATGTCACATTTTCACGCCAAAACGCACGTAAAAAAGGATTGTATTGGATGCTTTTAAAAAGTTAACAGATGTCGCTGTCATACAATTCAGGCCTATATGGAAATATGACTCTCTTGGCAAATTAAAGACAAAATTAACCTCTGAACGAAACCATTTTTATTGATACTTTTTATTAGCCTTCAAAGAAACACTCATATAAACATCTATACATATTCATAGTTTTATACTAACAATGGCTGTGGTAATAAATAAAATAAATAAAAACTGTTAACAGTAGCCTATACCGTGATACACTCTCCATCCCGTGCCAGACATAAAAAACTAAAAAACTCCCAAACTTTGTCAAGACAACTTTGTGAAGACGTTCATGTGTTCATGTACATGTTCCATTTTCGAATTCCAATTGAAATTGCCCCTATCACGCTTGATGTAAGCTATTGTAGCTAAATGTTTACACGTTTATATGTGAATTGAATAGCTTTTTAATTAACAAAATCCGATTTTGTATGATGAGGGTTTAATTAAATTTGAATGGAAATAGTTTTACCCCGAGTTAAATAGGCCTATTCTACACAGGAACACTTGCATTCGGATATGATGGGGTATTGAACCTGTATCCACATGCAGTATTTCTTTTGGAGAAAGCCCTGGCAGTACCAGCGGAGGAATGTCTTGGTGACTGACTTGTCGGGCATGCAAAACATCCCCGCCGGGAACGAACAAGAGCGCTCATTCAGACACTGTCCCTCCTTGACGTAACGCGGCCAGAACCTCACGCCCAAGTCCTTCCATACATAGCCCACGGGGCAGTGTGTGTATGCCCACAACCACTGTGTAAACTTCCGACGGGCTTTCTTGCCCACTGTCACCAGATCCAGCTGTTTCAGCTGGTTGGGAATAGGTCCCATCAGTCTGGACTGTGCTTCAAGGGCAGTCCGGTTCTCCACAACAGGGGGGCTGTTGATTGACATGAAGACGGGGTCAAAGTTTCTCCCGAGTTTCCTCTTCAGTGTCCGTTCGGCCAGGTCCTGTTTCCTCGGGTCGTATTTTGGGTCAGGGTCCTCTTTAAGATCGGGCACTGGGAGATGCTCGCTGGGCGAAGGGCGCAGACGCAAAAAATGCTGAGAGACACCGAGGTGGATGGTCGCTATGACATAGAGCAGAGCCGCCGAAGAAATCCCCATGTTCTATAGCTCGAGCTGTTATTTACGCAAATTATTTTCACTTACAGCAAAAGAGCAAGTGCTGCATTAGTGTCTCACTTTGACATTTGGATTGGAGAGGTGGTGTGTGCTTAAATTAGATATCCGTCCCAGTTGTAGCGCAGAAATCGCCAATGTATTTTTTGTTTGTTGACAAGTTACTAAGTGAGGAAGAGAACGGTAACCATCACTAAACTGAATACATCAATACAGACCATTCCCTTTGACCATAGAGCGCATGAGCGTCCTAGTTCATTAAATGGATATAACGGATTTCCATCAATGTTCCACCACACACAAACTCAGTAGAGTTTTCTTTTTTTCTCTTCTCATCTGTGCCTCTTCTCGGTGCTTTGAGGATAAATAATCCAAAACCTCCTAAACAAACATGCCTTTAGAAAACTCAGAATCCTTATCACCGGAGGAGATGCCACCCGAGATTAAGATGCATTACACCTCTTTTTCTGAATGTAATCCATTCATGGAGAGTCTTGTCGTGAATGCCGTAGCCTATAGGGTAGTTGCTTCTATTTTATAGTTATATTTTATATTTTGCTGAAGCTCCAAGACACCTTCACCCATTTCCAAGGCGGGAGAGTAACTGCTTCTGTAGAAAGTGGACCCCACTCTCAAGTTAAATATCCCATTCCGAAGTGTCAAGCAGTCAACGCCGTCACTTTCACTATGATTGACAGCGCGCACGGCTACATGGTCCTAAACACAGACGGGTTACAAACGGCGCGCTCTGGAGCTTGCTTAATAGTGGTCCTGAGGTTGACATGGCGCTTAATAGTTACCACCTTGTTTTGGTGGTATTGACGGAGTTTAATATTTGTATATTCATGACAATTGGGATATGTTGTGAAAGTTAATGGGGAAATTATAGGTTTTTGGGATATACACCGAAAATAAGGTCAAGCTTAGGAGATCTTATACGTTTTGTTCTGAGATAATATCAGTCAGTTAACACTTCCTTTTTGAATTATGAAGCCTTTATGTACATTTTTACATGACATAAATGCTTTAAAATTCACAAAAAGTAAGGTTAGCTGATGAAGATGGAATTAATGCTTACAAAAAGATGGAATTACTATTTCTCTCTATAGTATGACAAAATATGGAAAAATTACACAATGTGGCTTTAAACATCACACTATGAATGGTTACAGGCATGTGAAAACCTGTCCATATAAAACAGTGTGTGTGTGTGTTTGTTGTGCTGCATATTATAGATGATATGGTGCAAAATAGAATCACTAAAGGGGACTGTTCTTTTGCAATGGTTGACACACCTCCTTCTCCATACCTCACGGTGGGAAATACACATGCAGAGATCATCCGTTCACCTACTCTTCGTCTCATAAAGACACGGCGGTTTGAACCAAAAATCTCAAATTTGGACTCATCAGACCAAAGGACAGATTTCCACCGGTCTAATGTCCATTGCTCGAGTTTCTTGGCCCAAGCAAGACTCTTCTTATTATTGGTGTCCTTTAGTAGAGATTTCTTTGCAGCATTTCGACCATGAAGGCCTGATTCACCCAGTCTCCTCTGAACAGTTGAGGTTGAGATGTATCTGTTACTTGAACTCTGTGAAGCATTTATTTGGGCTGCAATTTCTGATTTCTGATGATGGTAACTCTAATAAACTTATCCTCTACAGCAAAGGTAACTCTGAGTCTTCCTTTCCTGTAGCGATCTTCATGAGAACCAGTTTCATCACAGCACTTGGTGGTTTTTGCGACTGCACTTGAAGAAACTTTGGAAGTTCTTGAAATGTTCTGTTTTGACTAACCTTCATGCCGTAAAGTTATGATGGTCTGTCATTTCTCTTTGCTTATTTGAGCTGTTCTTACCATAATATGGATTTTACCAAATAAGGCTATCTTCTGTATACCACCCCAACCTTTTCACAACACAATTGATTGGCTCAAACGCATTAAGAAGGAACGAAATTCCACAAATTAACTTTTAACAAGGCACACCTGTTAATTTAAATGCATTCCAGGTGACTACCTCATGAAGCTAGTTGAGAGAATGTCAAGAGTGTGCAAAGCTGTCATCAAGGCAAAGGGTGGCTACTTTGAAGAATCACAAATATAAAATATATTTGGATTTGTTTACCACTTTTTTGGTTACTACATGATTACATATGTGTTATTTCATAGTTATGATGTCTTCACTGTTATTTAAAAATGTAGAAAATGGTAAAAATAAATAAATGGAATGAGTAGGTGTGTCCAAACTTTTAACTGGTAAAGTATATTCCGGACTTGTTCTGATATTTCTTAATTTCTTATTTTGTACTTTTTGGATTATGTGTGCATTGTATATTGTTTAGTATTGCTCAGAATTACTGCACTGTTGTACCTGGAAACACAAACATTTCACTTCACCTGTGATAACATCTGCAAATCTCTGTACGCAAATAAGACACTTTTTGATTAATGATTTTATTTCTATGGAATCAGATCTCTCTGTATTTCTGACCCGGCCAGATTAATCTTTCAAGGCTATTTGTGGAGTTTTCTGGAATGTTTCCCAGAGGTGTATTGGAGGGTGCCAGGAACTGGAATTAGCATTATGCCTCTTCTTGGACTAGACTACTCATTTCTAAATTAGAAGGTGTCAAAATTTGGACACAACCCACCCAATAAATGTACTGATCCCGTGTCGTTTTGTGTGGTATAAATTGTGACCTGTTAGATAACAACCAACATATGACGTCTTTCCCTGACATCCACTGGGGTACTTGATGAGGAAGATTTCATTTAGATGATGATTGCCAATGTACCTCTCTTTTGTTCTTCATATGGCAAACTAGGAATTATTTCATCAAGATAAGGACCTGCTGTACTCTTTGTTCTCTTCAAGCTCAGAAATACAAGAACAGGTACGCATTGAGATAGCAGCGAGTCCAGTCTATTTGGCATGACAAAGCCAAAACAGACTGACACACAGGTTAGATAGCTAGTAGAGCTATTCCTGGCTACTTGAAGATTCATTTCATAGGTTAAACTTAACAGAAGAACCTACAATGACAGAACACTAACAATATGCTAAAGCAATGGCTGCTATGTAGCATGTTAAATTGTAGCAAGAGATTAACTTTGTAGCAAAGTTAAAAAATTGGACGCAAAGTTGTAGCAGGAGAGAAGCAGAGAGGGCGGAAGGGGGTGGATGAAGGAAAAGTCAGTAGGTAACAGTGAGGTAAAGTGAAAAGGAGAGTAAAAAGATAAAGGAGATGCTGCTGCTGCTGAGGTGGTTAAATGAGAGAGAGAGAGAGAGAGAGAGAGAGAGAGCGATGAGAGGGTGAGGGGAAACAGATATTGTGTCTTGCTCTAAATGTGGCGGTTAGAGGGAAAGTGAAATCTGATACTTGGCACCAGACAGACTGGAGGCAGACACACACACACACACACACACACACAGATACACACGCACACACACACACACACACACACACAGATACACACACACACACACACACACACACACACACACACACACACACACACACACACACACACACACACACACACACACACACACACACACACACACACACACACACACACACACACACAAACACACACACACCCTTAGGGGAACACACACATAGTCTCTGAGCTCATGTTGTTTGCTTATGATGCTGGAGACCCAATTAGTCCCATTCTAGAGAAAAGGTCACGCCTGTCTCTAGCTGGGTCTGAAATAACATCTTATTGCACTACTTTTAGGGCTCTGGTCAAAATTAGTGCACTATATAGGGAATAGGGTGCCATTTCAGATACTTTACTACTCTCAGAATGATAGAGGCTTTCTTTCATTTCTCAAAAGTTTCTCCTCAGTATTGTGCCTTGAGTACCCCTGCATTAGGGGCCCCTGCGTACTTAGGAGGACCACAAAAGCCACCAAGAAGGCCCATTGAGGATGCCCACTTTACCACCTAGGCAGCTCTTTTTTTCCAGCAACAAGGAGGCACACTCTAGTCACCAAAGTAGCTCTCTTTACCTCACTGAGAAGGACCACTCTAGCCACCAAGGTAGCTCTCTTTACCTCACTGAGGATACTGTATCGCCATCAAGGTTGTCTTTATCATGACTATAATTGTATTGGGGCATTCCACGTACCTACACTATACAGTGTATATACAAAAGTATGTGGACAGCCCTTCAAATGAGTGGATTCTACTATTTCAGCCACACCCGTTCTTGACAGGTATATAAAATTGAACACACAGCTGCTATGCACTCTCCATAGACACACATTGGCAGTAGAATGGCCTTTCAACATGGCACTATCATAGGATGCCACCTTTCCAACAAGTCAGTTCGTAAAATGTCTGCCCTGCTTCCTCGGTCAACTGTAAGTGCTGTTATTGTGAAGTGGAAACTTCTAGGAGCAACAATGGGTCAGCAGCGAAGTTGTAGGCCACTCAAGCTCAAAGAACATGACCACCGAGTGCTGAAGCGTGTAGCTCGGTCGCAACACTCACTACCGAGTTCCAAACTGCCTCTTGAAGCAACGTCAGCATAATAACTGTTCGTCGGGAGCTTCATGAAATGGGTTTCCATGGCCGAGCAGCCGCACACAAGCCTGAGATCACCACACGCAATGCCAAGCATCGGCTGGAGTGGTGTAAAGCACGCCGCCATTGGATGCTGGAGTAGTGTAAACGCATTCTCTGGAGTGATGAATCACACTTCACCATCTGGCAGTTCGACTGACAAATCTGGCTTTGGCAGATGCCAGGAGTAGGCTACTTGCCCCAATGCATAATGCCAACGGTAAAGTTTGGTGGAGGAGGAACAATAGTCTGGGGATTTTTCATGGTTCGGACTGGGCCCCTTAGTTCCAATGAGGGAAATCTTAATGCATACAATTACATTTTAGATGATTCTGTGCTTCCAACTTTGTGGCAACAATATGGGGATGGCACTTTCCTGTTTCAGCATGACAATGCCCCAGTGCACAAAGCGAGGTTCATACAGAAATGGTTTGTCGAGATAGGTGTGGAAGAACTTGACTGGATTGCACAGAGCCCTGACCTCAACCCAATTGAACACTTTTGGGATGAATTGGAACACCGACTGTGAGCCAGGCCTAATCACCCATCATCATTGCCTGACCTCACTAATGCTCTTGTGGCTGAATGGAAGCAAGTCACCTCAGCAATGTTCCAACATCTAGTGGAAAGCATTCACAGAAGAGTGCCTGTTATAGCAGCAAAGGGGAGACCAAATCCATATTAATGCACATGATTTTGGAATGAGATGTTCGACGAGCAGGTATCCACATACTTTTGGTCATGTAGTGTATACAGTGCCTTGCAAAAGTATTCACACAACTTGGCATTTTTTCCTATTTTGTTGCATTACAACCTGTAATTTAAATGGATTTGGATTTCATGTAATGGACATACACAAAATCGTCCAAATTGGTGAAGTGAAAAAAAAAAAACTTGTTTAAAAAAATTCACCCCAAAAAATGGAAAAGTGGTGCGTGCATATGTATTCACCCCATTTGCTATGATGCCCCTAAATAAGATCTGGTGCAAATTACCTTCAGAAGTCACATAATTAGTTAGATTGCACACAGGTGTACTTTATTTAAGTGTCACATGATCTGATACATGATCTCAGTATATATACACCTGTTCTGAAAGGCCCCAGATTCAGCAACACCACTAAACAAGGGGCACCACCAAGCAAGCGGCATCATGAAGACCAAGGAGCTCTCCAAACAGGTCAGGGACCAAGTTGTGGAGAAGTACAGATCAGGGATGGTTTATAAAAAACTATTTGAAACTTTGAACATCCCACGGAGCACCATTAAATCCATTATTAAAAAATGGAAAGAACATGACACCACAACAAACCTGCCAAGAGAGGGGTGCCCACTAAAACTCACGGACCAGGCAAGGAGGGCATTAGTCAGAGAGGCAACAAAGAGACCAAAGATAACCCTGAAGGAGCTGCAAAGCTCCAGGGCAGAGACTGGAGTCCCTGTCCATACGACCACTTTAAACCGTACACTCCACAGATCTGGGCTTACGGAAGAGTGGCCAGAAAAAAGCCATTGCATGAAGAAAAAAATAAGCAAACGCGTTAGGTGTTCGTCAAAATGCATGTGGGAGACTTCCCAAACATATGGAAGAAGGTACTCTGGTCAGATGAGACCAAAATTGAGCTTTTCTCCATCAAGAAAAACGCTGTCTAGCGCAAACCCAACACCTTTCATCACCCAGAGAACACCATCCCCACAGTGAAGCATGGTGGTGGCAGCATCATGCTGTGTGGGTGTTTTTCATCGGCAGGGACTGGGAAACTGGTCAGAATTGAAGGAATGAAGGATGGCGCTAAATACAGGGAAATTCTTGAGGGAAACCTGTTTCAGTCGTCCAGAGATTTGAGACTGGGACGGAGATTTACCTTCCAACGGGACAATGACCCTAACCATACTGCTAAAGCAACACTTAAATGGTTTAAGGGGAAACATTTAAATGCCTTGGAATGGCCCAGTCAAAGCCCAGACCTCAATCCAATGAGAATCTGTGGGATGACTTAAAGATTGCTGTACAGTCGTGACCAAAATTTTTGAGAATGACACAAATATTAATTTTCACAAAGTTTGCTGCTTCAGTGTCTTTAGATATTTTTGTCAGATGTTACTATGGAATACTGAAGTATAATTACAAACATTTCATAAGAGTCAATATTTGCAGTGTTGACCCTTATTTTTTTCAAGACCTCTGCAATCCGCCCTGGCATGCTGTCAATTAACTTCTGGGCCACATCCTGACTGATGGCAAACCATTCTTGCATAATCAATGCTTGGAGTTTGTCAGAATTTGTGGGTTTTTGTTTCTCCACCCGCCTCTTGAGGATTGACCATAAATTCTCAATGGGATTAAGGTCTGGGGAGTTTCCTGGCCAAGGACCCAAAGTATTGATGTTCTGTTCCCCAAGCCAATTAGTTATCACCTTTTGCCTTATGGCAAGGTGCTCCATCATGCTGGAAAAGACATTGTTCGTCACCAAACTGTTCCTGGATGGTTGGGAGAAGTTGCTCTCGGAGGATGTGTTGGTACCATTTTTTATTCATGGCTGTGTTCTTAGGCAAAATTGTGAGTGAGCCCACTCCCTTGGCTGAGAAGCAACCCCACACATGAATGGTCTCATGATGCTTTACTGTTGGCATGACACAGGACAAATGGTAGCGCTCACCTTGTCTTCTCCGGACAAGCTTTTTGCCGGATGCCCCTATTCAATCGGCAAAGGGATTCATCAGAGAAAATTACTTTACCCCAGTCCTCAGCAGTCCAATCCCTGTAGCTTTTGCAGAATATCAGTCTGCCCCTGATGTTTTTCCTGGAGAGAAGTGGATTATTTGCTGACCTTCTTGACACCAGGCCATCCTCCAAAAGTCTTCGCCTCACTGTGCGTGCAGATGCACTCACACCTGCCTGCTGCCATTACTGTTCAAGCTCTGTACTGGTGGTGCCCCGATCCCGTAGCTGAATCAACTTTAGGAGACGGTCCTGGCGCTTGCTGGACCTTCTTGGGTGCCCTGAAGCCTTCTTCACAACAATTGAACCGCTCTCCTTGAAGTTCTTGATGATCCGATAAATGGTTGATTTAGGTGAAATCTTACTGGCATCAATATCCTTGCCTGTGAAGCCCTTTTTGTGCAAAGCAATGATGACGGCACCTATTTCCTTGCAGGTAACCATGTTTGACAGAGGAAGAGCAATGATTCCAAGCACCACCCTCCTTTTGAAGCTTCCAGTTTGTTATTCGAACTCAATCAGCATGACAGAGTGATCTCCAGCCTTGTCCTCGTCAACACTCACACCTGTGTTAACGAGAGAATCACTGACATGATGTCAGCTGGTCCTTTTGTGGCAGGGCTGAAATGCAGTGTAAATTTTTGGGGTGATTCAGTTCATTTGCATGGCAAAGAGGGACTTTGCAATTAATTGCAATTCATCTGATCACTCTTCATAACATTCTGGAGTATATGCAAATTGCCATCATACAAACTGAGGCAGCAGACTTCTTGAAAATTTATATTTGTGTCATTCTCAAAACTTTTGGCCACGACTGTACACCAGCGGAACCCATCCAACTTGAAGGAGCTGGAGCAGTTTTGCCTTAAAGAATTGGCAAAAATCCCAGTGGCTAGATGTGCCAAGCTTATAGCAAAGCTTATACCCCAAGAGACTTGCAGCTGTAATTGTTGCGAAGAGGGGGGGGAATAGTCATGCATGCTCAAGTTTTCAGTTTTTCTTGTATTATTTCTTGTCTGTTTCGTAGTGAAAAATATGTTGCATCTTCAAAGTGGTAGGCATGTTGTGTAAATCAAATGATACGAACCCCTAATTATTTTTAATTCCAGGTTGTAAGGCAACAAAATAGGAAAAATGCCACGGGGGCTGAATACTTTCACAAGCCACTGTATGCCAACCGACGGCTTTGCTGACTACAACTATGCTGACTCCAGCAGCGGCTTTGTCATAGAGTTCGGCTCCTTTCCCTCTCCCTGGATCTGCCGAGTTCCTGTCTGCTGTGGGAGGTCTGGACCTATCGCCTGGAGCAGCGGACGTAGGCTAACCTGCTTCTCGTGGGCCATAGTTAAACTAATTGTGGGAGGGGTAGGAATGGGTGGATTTCTCCATCCCATGTCTCAGTCCCTGGAGCAAAAACATTGTGCTATCCAGGAGCACGAGTACAGATCAATAAGCTGCTTCCAAACATTTTAAACCAGCATCAAAATTGAGTCTATCATAGTTCATGTGGGATTCAATGACATTATGAAGGGCAGCTCAGAAGAGCTGAAGATGGATTTTAAAGAACTGATTGTGTCTTTGCTTGACACCAACAAATACCCCATAATATCTGTCCCTGTGCCCTCCCTAAATCATGGTAGTGAATGTTTCAGCAGACCTTTAGACCTCCATAATTGACTACGAGATGATTGCAGCTCTATGGGTGTAACACTTATTGACAAGTTTGATACATTCTGGAAACAAAGATTGTTTTATAAGGAGGATGAGATCCACCCAAATAATTTCGGCTCCTGGATCCTTTCAAGCCTGCATTGAGACAATGACTTATCAATGACCCAAGCCCAGCTCAGTTAATCCCTACCATTGTGTTGCTGAGTTGTCATAATGCTTCAGCAAATGTACATTATCCCAGGGGCATTGGAAGACACAATGTGTCTTCCAATTGATGATACAGTGGTAGCAATACATTGTTATAACATCTACAAAAAAGACAGAAATGCAGAAGGAGGTGTTGCTACATTCAGAACCACAGTCCTACATATACATATATAGAGTTACATATTGTTGAAGTAATATGGCTACAGGTTCATCTGCCCCACCTAAAGCCCATACTGGTGCAAAGCTGCAATAGACCACCACATGTTAACAGTCAGTATCTGGGTAACATGTGAAATGCTTGATAATGTATGTATTTTTATTTACACCTTTATTTAACTAGACAAGTCACTTAAGAACAAATTCTTATTTTCAATGACAGCCTAGTGGGTTAACTGCCTTGTTCAGGGGCAGAACAGGTTTTTACCTTGTCAGCTCAGGGTTTTGATCTAACACACTAACCACTAGGCTACCTAGGTATTTTCTGGGTTATTTAAATATGGATTGGCTTTCATCAAGCTGCCCACTCAACAAAAAGCTTCAAACTGTAACTAGTGCTTGCAACCTGCTTCAGGTTATCAGCTTACCAGTGTAGTTACAAACAGCAGAGTAATGAAATCATCAACCTGTATTGATCACATATTTTCTAATGTTGCAGAACATTTCTTTAAAGCTGTTTCAAAATGCATCGGATGTAGTAATCACAATATAGTAGCAATTTCTATGAAAACCAAAGTTCCAAAGGCTGGGCCTAATATAGTGTATACGAGGACATGTGATACATTTTGCAGTGATTCCTAATTTGTTGAATATTTGTTGGTCTGTGGTGTATAATGAGGAGCAACCAGAAATTGGTTATTCCAGTTACTAATAACCATGCACCCATTAAGAAATTGACTGTAAAAAAGGTTAAATCCCAGTGGATTGAAACTACACTATGAAACTACACTAAACTACACTATGAAACAAATATAAATTACATAAAGAATAATAGTAAAAAGGTTTGGAGAACCTTAAATTACATTCATTAAATCAGATGGCTTATTCATCACAAAATCCACTGATATTGCCAATTACTTTAATAATTTTGTTCATTGGCAAGATAAGCAAATTTAGGCATGACGTGCCAGCAACAAACGCTGACACTATCACTATACATGAAAGTATAACTGATCAAATAATGAAGGACAAGCATTGTCATTTTGAATTCCGTAAAGTGAGTGTGGAAGAGGCAAAAAAAAAAATGATTGTTGTCTATCAACAATAACAACAACAATGACAACAACAATGACAAGCCAGAGAAGCCAGACAACTTGGATGGAAAATTACTGAGGATAAAAGTGGACATTGTTGCTACTCCTTTTTGACATATCTTCAATCAAAGCCTACTAGAAAGTGTGTGCCCTCAGGCCTGGAGGGAAGCAAAAGTAATTTTGCTACCAAAGAATAGTAAAGCCCACAAATAGCCAACCAATCAGCTAAACCAACCTAAACTTTTGGAAAAAAATGTGTGTTTTTTTTACCTTTATTTAACCAGGCAAGTCAGTTAAGAACACATTCTTATTTTCAATGATGGCCTGGGAACAGTGGGTTAACTGCATGTGCAGGGGCAGAACGACAGATTTGTACCTTGTCAGCTCTGGGGTTTGAACTCGCAACCTTCCAGTTACTAGTCCAACACTCTAACCACTAGGCTACGCTGCCGCCCTGTTTGACTAGATACGATGCTATTTTACTGTAAACAAACTGACAACAGACTTTCATTACGCTTATAGGGAAGGACATTCAAAAAGCACAACACTTACATAAATGACTAATGATTGGCTGAGAGAAACTGATTATAAAATTGATTGTAGGATATGTTTTGTTAAACTTCAGCGAGGCTTTTGACATTATAGATCATAATCTTCTGATGGAAAAATGTATGTGCTATGGCTTTACACCCCCTGCTATATTGCGGATAAAGAGTTACCTGTCTAACAGAACACAGAGGATGTTATTTAATGGAAGCCTCTCCAACATAATCCAGGTAGAATCAGGAATTCCCCAGGGAAGTTGTCTAGGCCCTTTACTTTTTTCAAGCTTTACTAATGACATGTCACTGCCTTTGAGTAAAGCCAGTGTGTCTATGTATGCGGGTGACTCAACACTATACACGTCAGCTACTACAGCGAGTGAAATCACTGCAACACTTAACAAAGAGCTGCAGTTAGTTTCAGAAATAATGGCCATGAATAAGTTCACTAAACTCTAAGCCACAACTAAATCTTGTAATAAATCATGTGGAAATTAAGCAAGTTGAGGTGACTAAACGGCTTGGAGTAACCCTAGATTGTAAACTGTCATGGTCAAAACATGTTGATGCAACAATAGCTGAGATGGGAGAAGTCTGTCCATAATAAAGCGTTACTCTGTCTTTTTAACAACTCTATCAACAAGGCAGGTCCCACAGGCTCTAGTTTTGTCATACCTGGTCTACTGTTCAGTCGTGTGGTCAGGTGCCAAAAAGAAGAACCTCTGAAAATTTAAATTGGCTCAGAACAGGACAGCATGACTGGCCATTGAAAGTACACTTAGAGCTAACATTAATAATATGCATGTACATCTCTTATGGCTCAACGTTGAGGAGAGATTGACTTCAGCACTACTTGTTTTTGTAAGAAGTGTTGACATGCTGAATGCACCGAGGGGTCTGTTTATACTACTAGCACACAGTGCATACACCGATGCATACCCCACTAGACATGCCATGAAAGGTCTCTTCACAATCCTCAAGTCAAGATCAGACTATGGGAGTTGCACAGTACTACATAGATCCATGGCTGCATGGAACTCTATTCCACGTGAGATAACTGATGCAAGCAATAGAATCAGTTTTTAAAAATGATAAACAATACACCTTATGGAACAGCGGGGACTGTGAAGAGACACACACACACACAGGCACACATACACATACATGTGAAGAATTGCGAAGAACGAGATAGCTGCCGTTTTACGATCCCGTAACCAATTGCACTATTGTGTATGTTTTTCCCCGTTATTTGTTCGCCAACGTACGATCAATCGATAATAAAATAGACGAACTACGATCAAGTATTTCCTACCAACGGGATATTAAAAACTGTAATATCTTATTATGCCCAAGTCATGGCTAAACGATGACATGAATAACATACAACTGGCAGGTTTTAAGCTTTTTCGGCAGGATAGAACAGCGGCCTCTGGTAAGACAAGGGGTGGCGGTCTATGTATATTTGTAAACAACAGCTGGTGCACGAAATCTAAGGAAGTGTCGAGGTTTTGATCGCCTGAGGTAGAGTATCTCGCCCTCCATTTGGCAAATCTGGTCATAATTCTATCCTCCTGCCTCCTGCTTACAAGAAAGAACGAAAGCAAAAAGCACCAGTGACTCGGTGAATAAGAATGTCGTCAGATGAAGTAGATGCTAAGCTACAGGACTGTTTTGCTAGCACAGAATGGAATATGTTCTGGGATTCTTCCAATGGCATTGAGGAGTAAACCACATCAGTCACTGGCTTCATCAATAAGTACATTGATGACATCATCCCCACAGTGACTATACATACATACCCCAACCAGAAGCCATGGATTACAGGCAACATCCGCATTGAGCTAAAGGGTAAGCATTTTGCTACACTAACAATAGCATCTGCTAACCATGTGCATGTGACCAATAAAATGTAATTTAATTTAGAGCTGACGCTTTCAAGGAGCGGGACTCCAACCCGGAAGTTTATAAGAAATCCCGCTATGCCTTCTGATGAACCATCAAACAAGCAAAGCTTCAGTACAGGACAAAGATTGAATTGTACTACACTGGCTCCGACGCTCGTCGGATGTGGCAAGGCTTGCAAACTATTACAGACTACATAGGGAAGCACAGCTTTGAGCTGCCTAGTGACAAGAGCCTGCCAGATGAGCTAAATTACTTCTTTGCTCGCTTCGAGGCAAGTAAGCCTGAAGCATGCGTGAGAGAATCAGCTGTTTCGGGCGACTGTGTGATCACGCTCTCCGTAACCGATGTGAGTAAGACCTTTAAATAGGTCAACATTCACAAGGCCCGCAGGGCCAGACGGATTACCAGGACGTGTATTCTGAGCATGCGCTGGTCAACTGACAAGTGTCTTCACTGACATTTTCAACTGACATTTTCAACTGAGTCTGTAATACCAGCATGTTTCAAGCAGACCACCATAGTCCCTGTGCCCAAGAGCACTAAGGTAACATGCCTAAATGACTACCGACCCGTAGCACTCACGTCTGTAGCCATGAAGTGCTTTGAAAGGCTGTTCATGGCTCACATCAACACCATTATCTCAGAAACCCTAGACCCACTCCAATTTGCATGCTGCCCCAACAGATCCTCAGATGATGCAATCTCTATTGCACTCAACACTGCCCTTTCCCACCTTGACAAAAGTAACATGCATGTGAGAATTATTTTCATTGACTACAGCTCAGTGTTCAACATCATAGTGCCCTCAAAGCTCATCACTAAGCTAAGGACCCTGGGAGTAAACACCTCACTCTGCAACTGGATCCTGGACTTCATGACAGGCCTCCCCAGGTGGTAAGGGTAGGTAACAGCACATCCGCCACACTGATCCTCAACACTGGGGCCCCTCAAGGGTGCGTGCTCAGTCCCCTCCTATACTCGCTGTTCACTCATGGCTGCATGGCCAGGCACGACTTCAACACCATCATCAAATTGCAGATGACACAACAGTGGTAGGCCGGATCACCAACAACGATGAGACAGCCTATAGGGAGGAGGTCAGAGACCTGGCTGTGTGGTGCCAGGACAACAACCTCTCCCTCAACGTGATCAAGACTATGGAGATGATTGTGGACTACAGGAAAAGGTGGACCAAGCAGACCTCGACGGGGCTGCAGAGGAACAGGTTGAGAGCTTCATGTTCCTTGGTGTCCACATCACCAACAAACTCTCATGGTCCAAACACACTAAGACAGTCGTGAAGAGGGCACGACAAAGCCTATTCCCCCTCAGGAGATGGAAAAGATTTGGCTTGGGTCCTTAGATCCTCAAAAGGTTCTACAGCTGCACCATCGAGAGCATCTTGACTGGTTGCATCACTGCCTGGTATGGCAACTGCACAGCCTCCGACTGCAAGGCACTAAAGAGGGTAGTGTATACGGCCCAGTACATCACTAGGGCCAAGCTTCCTGCCATCCAGGACCTCTATACCAGGCTGTGTCAGAAGGTATGGAAGGCCCTGAAAATTGTACCAAGTCTAGGTCCAAAAGGCTTCTTAACAGCTTTTACCCCCAAGCCATAAAACCCCTTAACAGCTAATGAAAGGGCTGCCCAGACCCCTCTCTTACGTTGCTGCTACTCTCTGTTTATTATCTATGCATAGTCACTTTAACACTTTAACTGTACTACATGTACATATTACCTCAATTATCTCAACTAACCAGTGCCCCTGCACATTAACTCCAAACTGGAACCCCCTGTATATAGCCTCGCTATTGCTTTTTTACTGCTGCTGTTGAATTATTTGTTACTTTTGTTTACTATTTTTTACTTAACACTTTTTTTTCTCAAGACTTCTTAAAGAATTGTTGGTTAAGGGCTTTTGTTGTACGTATTTGGCACATGTGATTTGATGTTAAGACATTCTACACACACAAACACATGGATGTTGTATTGTAATATGTGATAGTGGAGAAGTGGCCTGAGGGAACACACTAAATATATTGGCTAAAGTGTTGTGAAATGTAAGGTCTTGTAATATTTGTTGCTGGACCCCAGAAAGAGTAGCTGCTGCCTTGGTAGAAACTAATGGGGATCCTTAATAAATGTAAATACGCTGAGGCACCTGAAGGCTATTGATGTCAGTACAGCAGCCTGTTGTCTTTTACAGTAAGGCTGATGACAATAGAATGAATGAGCAGGGTGTAAACTGCTCATTTAGTTAATATTCTACAACTCTATTCTTCTGCCTCCTTTGTGCCACATTATTTTAAAAAGGAACGAGAGTAATAATGCTACTCATCAGCTTAAATTAATAATTTAGGTCACAGGACAACCTCTGACCTGTAAAATAATTCTAACCATTTACAGTGCCTTCAGAAAGTATTCATATCCCTTGACTTATCCCATTTTTTTTGTGTTACAGCCTGAATTCAAAATGGATTAATCAAATCAATCACATTTATTTATAAGGCCCTTCTTACATCAGCTGATGTCACAAAGTGCTGTACAGAAACCCAGCCTAAAATCCCAAACAGCAAGCAATGCAGGTGTAGAAGCACCGTGGCTAGGAATAACTCCCTAGAAAGGCCAGAACCTAGGAAGAAACCTAGAGAGGAACCCGGCTATGAGGGGTGGCCAGTCCTCTTCTGGCTATGCCAGGTGGAGATTATAACAGAACACGGTCAAGATGTTCAAATGTTCATAGATGACCAGCAGGGTCAAAAAATAATAATCACAGTGGTTGTCGAGGGAGCAACAGATCAGCACCACAGGAGTAAATGTGAGTTGGCTTTTCATAGCCGATCTCTACCACTCCTGCTGTCTCTAGAGAGTTGAAAACAGCAGGTCTGGGACAGGTAGCACATCCGGTGAACAGGTTAGGGTTCCATAGCCGCAGGCAGAACAGTTGAAACTGGAGCAGCAGCAGGTGGACTGGGAACAGCAAGGAGTCATCAGGCCAGGTAGTCCTAAGGCATGGTCCTAGTGCTCAGGTCATCCGAGATAGAGAGAAAGAAAGAGAGAAAAAGGGAGAAAGAGAGAGAGAATTAGAGAGAGCTTAAATACAGGACACCGGAAAAGACAGGAGAAATACTCCAGATATAACAGACTGACCCTAGCCCCCCGACACATAAACTACTGCAGCATAAATACTGGAGGCTGAGACAGAAGGGGTCAGGAGACACTGTGGCCCCGTTCGACGATACCCCGGGACAGGGCCAAACAGGCAAGATATAACCCCACACACTTTGCCAAAGCACAGCCCCCACACCACTAGAGGAATATCTTCAACCACCAACTTACCGTCCTGAGACAAGGCCGAGTATAGCCCACAAAGATTTCCGCCACGGCACCAACCTGGACAGGAAGATCACGTCAATGACTCAACCCACTCAAGTGATGCACCCCTCCTAGGGACGGCAGAGAATCCCAGTGTAGAGAGGGGAACCGGTCAGGCAGAGACAGCAAGGGCGGTTCGTTGCTCCAGTGCCTTTCCGTTCACCTTCACACTCCTGGGCCAGACTACACTCAATCATAGGACCTACTGAAGAGATAAGTCTTCAATAAAGACTTAAAGGTTGAGACCGAGTCCTCGTCTCTCACATGGATAGGCAAACCATTCCATAAAAATTGAGCTCTACAGGAGAAATCCCTGCCTCCAGCTGTTTGCTTAGAAATTCTAGGGACAGTAAGGAGGCCTGTGTCTTGTGACCGTAGCGTACGTGTAGGTATATACGGCAGGACTGAATCGGAAAGATAGGTAGGAGAAAGCCCATGTAATGCCTTGTAGGTTAGCAGTAAAACCTTGAAATCAGCCCTTGCCTTAACAGGAAGCCAGTGTAGAGAGGCTAGCACGGGAGTAATATGATCACATTTTTTGGTTCTAGTCAAGATTCTAGCAGCCATGTTTAGCACTAACTGAAGCTTGTTTAGTGCTTTATCCGGGTAGCCAGAAAGTAGAGCATTGCAGTAGTCTAACCAAGAAGTGACAAAAGCATGGATTCGTTTTTCTGCTTCATTTTTGGACAGAAAGTATCTGATTTTTGCAATGGTACATAGATGGAAACAAAGCTGTCCTTGAAACAGTCTTGATATGTTCATCAAAAGAGAAATCAGGGTCCAGAGTAACACAGAGGTCCTTTACAGTTTTATTTGAGACGACTGTACAATCATCAAGATTAATTGTCAGATTCAACAGAAGATCATTTTGTTTCTTGAAACCTAGAACAAGCATCTCTGTTTAGTCTGAGTTTAAAAGTAGAACATTTGACGCCATCCACTTCCTTATGTCTGAAACACATGCTTCCAGGGAGAGCAATTTTGGGGCTTCACCATGTTTCATCGAAATGTACAGCTGTGTGTCATCCGCATAGCAGTGAAAGTTAACATTATGTTAATAATCACCAAGAGGTAAAATATATAGTGAAAACAAAAGTGGTCCTAAAACGGAGCCTTGAGGAACACCGAAATGTACAGTTGATTTGTCAGAGGACAAACCATCCACAGAGACAAACTGATATCTTTCCAACAGATAATATCTAAACCAGGCCAGAACTTGTCCTTGTAGACCAATTTAGGTCTCCAATCTCTCCAAAAGAATGTGGTGATTGATGGTATCAAAAGCAGCACTAAGGTCTAGGAGCACGAGGACAGATGCAGAGCCTAGGTCTGACGCCATTAAAAGGTCATTTACCACCTTCACAAGTGCAGACTCAGTGCTATGATTGGGTCTAAAACCAGACTGAAGTGTTTCTCATACATTGCTTGTCTTCAGGAAGGCAGTGAGTTGCTGCGTAACAGCTTTTTCTAACATTTCTGAGAAGAATGGGAGATTCGATATAGGTCAATAGTTTTTTTATATTTTCTGGGTCAAGATTTGGCTTTTTCAAGAGAGGCTTTATTACTGCCACTTTTAGTGAGTTTGGTACACATCCGGTGGATAGAGAGCTGTTTATTATGTTCAACATACGAGGGCCAAGCACAGGAAGCAGCTCTTTCAGTAGTTTAGTTGGAATAGGGTCCAGTATGCAGCTTGAAGGTTTAGAGGCCGTGATTATTTTCATCAATGTGTCAAGAGATATAGTACTAAAGAACTTGAGTTTCTCCCTTGATCCTAGGTCCTGGCAGAGTTGTGCAGACTCAGGACAACTGAGCATTGGAGGAATATGCAGATTTAGAGGAGTCCGTAATTTGCTTTCTAATGATCATGATCTTTTCCTCAAAGAAGTTCATGAATTTCTCACTGCTGAAGTGAAAGCCATCCTTTCTTGGGGAATGCTGCTTTTTAGTTAGCTTTGCAACAGTATCAAAAATACATTTTGGATTGTTCTTATTTTCCTCAATTAAGTTGGAAAAACAGGTTGATCGAGCAGCAGTGAGGGCTCTTCGATACTGCAAGGTACTGTCTTACCAAGCTAATCGGAAGACTTCCAGTTTGGTGTTGCGCCCTTTTCGTTTCTGGAAGCTTCAGAGCTCGAGTATTTTCTGTATACCAGGGAGCTAGTTTCTTATGACAAATGTTTTTTGTTTTTAGGGGTGCGACTGCATCTAGGGTATTGTGCAAGGTTAAATTGAGTTCCTCATTTAGGTGGTTAACTGATTTTTGTACTCTGAGGTCCTTGGGTATGCAGAGGGAGTCTGGAAGGGCATCTAGGAATCTTTGGGTTGTCCGAGAATTTATAGCACGACTTTTGATGATACTTGGTTGGGGTCTGAGCAGATTATTTGTTGCGATTTGCAAATGTAATAAAATGGTGGTCCGATAGTCCAGGAGTATGAGGAAAAACATGAAGACGAGATATTTTTAAAAATCTCAACCATCTACACACAATACCCCATAATGACAAAGTGAAAATATGTTTTAAGAAATGTTTGCAAATGTATTGAACATGAAATGGAGAAGTATTCACACCTGAGTCAATACAGTACATGCTTTTTTTTACTCATCTACCAACAGGTGCCCTTCTTTGCGAGGAATTTGAAAACCTCCCTGGTCTTTGTGGTTGAATCAAACTATCAAGATATGATATCTTGATAGATATGATATATTGTATCATATCATTGTATCGCAAAAAACACACCTCACTGTTAACATAGCAACAGATAAGACATGTGAAGCACCAAAGCTGGTGAGTTGAAGTCTGGTCCCAGGTCAGTTCGTGCTGTCTTGACAAAAACATAACAGATATGGGACCAGGGCAGGTGAGTCCTCTTCCCACCTGAGTTTAAGATAAAGATCACACCAGGTATGCTTGAGTTCAATTCAATTTCAGTTTAATTCCTGAATTGACTGAATAGAAATGGAATTGACCCCAACCCTAGATTTCACAAGCCAGGGTTCTCAGTCACTCACTCGGGACCTCAACTACTAATGTTCCCACAACTTTAGAGAATGTTCCCTGTAGAGTCTCATTAGGTCATTAACTAAAGTTTTCATAGGAATGTTCCCGTAATGTGCAAGGAATGTTTCCAAGAGACCATTCCCTTAATGTCAAATAGAATTTACTCAAAAAGTGGTTACAATTTTCTCAGAACTTAAGATATTAAGGCAAATAGCCTAGTGGTTAGAGCGTTGGACTAGGAAGGTTGCAAGATCGAATCCAAGATGCTGACAAGGTAAAAATCTGTTGTTCTGCCTGAACAAGGCAGTTAACCTACTGTTCCTAGGCCATCTTTGAAGATAAGAATTTCGGAGGGGTAGGAGAATAATCCATCAAATTCCCCCCAAACATACACAGAACATGGTTGCTATGTTCTCAGAACATAAGATATTAATGCTCTAGACACTTTTGATGGGAATATTGCAAGAGCATTCATGTGTCCAGTTTTCTGAGGGTTAGGAGAATATTCCATGAACGTCCCTCCAAACATACACAGAACATGGTTGCCATGTTCTCAGAATATAAGATATTAATGTTCTAGACACATTTCAATTTTAATTACATTTTTAATTTGTGACCCGTTTCAGGAAACTAGGCATATTGTCGCAAGTCACGACTTCACAGAAGAGCCGTTTGAACGTAAAATTGTTTTTTAGCAAAATGCGCTTTTTGGCAGAAATGCCTTCTCGAACATGTGAACTTTCATGTGACTTAATAACAAAGTTTTAGGCCATCTTTAAATATGAAAAAAGTTGCTAAATTATGAGCCCAGTTGGTTTAGCCAAAGAAAAAGACAAGAACCTTCCCGCTTGCCATGATTGGCTGAGATAATGAGTGGGCTGGACATGCTGAGAGATGAGTTTCAGATTGGTCTGCGGTATAGCATCTTGTGTCTATAAAGTGAGCTGTTCGTTATGCATAGATAATCCTTTCTACTGCAGTTTGTTTGAAAAATATAATGTTAGCAATGGAGAACTGCAAATATGTTGCTACTGCTCTCAATAACATTGCTGCCCTGAATTTATCAGGTGCTATAGACAAAGGTCAGTGGGAAAATGTTATGATGGACTACTTTCTGGCCATGCTGACTTTCCCTGAGCTGTGCAAACTAATTGGAAACGTCACAGGTCGTGTTATTTAATGAAAGGGGTTGCAATCTGCTGTGAAGCTTTCATCCATGTATACTGGTAAGAGTCTAGCAACAGTTTCAGATATTATACATTTCTAAATTTGTCCGAAATTTGTTTTCATTGCATGTTAAAGCATGCTGTAAGCTAGCCAGCTGAAGTTCGATGGCTTGCTAGCTAACATCAAACCTATTTGGTTAACTTTAGCTAGCTATGACAATCAGTTTGTTTTGCTAGTACTCTATGGATTGGGATTAATGTTAACATTATATGTCTAAACAAAAGACCCAAGTTAAAGCTTGCTGTTAGCTATTTAACATTAGCTGAGGTTAGATGGCTGTCTTGCTAGCTAACACTAATTTATGTGTATGAACTGTGTGTAACGTTTGTGATGTTTTCTTAGAATGCCATTTCGCATTGCTAGTTATAGCTAGGTAACATTACGTGTATGAACTGTGTGTGGTGATGTTATCTCAGAATGCCATTTCGCATCTATTGTATAATAATGCTAAAATATTTGTATCTGGAATTTGTCTTTCAGCATCAGTAGAACACTCCTGACTCTCCTCCACCAGTCATACAAGGAGAATGGTCTAAATGGTCACAACATTTCTATAGGATTGAGGTCATGGCTTTGTGATGGCCACTCCAATACCTTGACTTTGTTGTCCTTAAGCCATTTTGTCACAACTTTGGAAGTATACTTGAGGTCATTGTCTGTTTGGAAGACCCATTTGCGACCAAGCTTTAACTTCCTGACTGATGTCTTGAGATGTTGCTTCAATATATCCACATCATTTTCCTTCCTCATGATGGCATCTATTTTGTGAAGTGCACCAGTCCCACCTGCAGCAATGCACCCCCACAACATGATGCTGCCACCCCCATGCTTCACAGTTGGGATGGTGTTCTTTGGCTTGCAAGCCTCCCCCTTTTTCCTCCAAAAATTACAATGGTCATTATGACCAAACAGTTCTATTTTTGTTTCATCAGACCAGAGGACATTTCTCCAAAAAGTACGATCTTTGTCCCCATGCGCAGTTGCAAACCGTAGTCTCTCTTTTTTATGGCGGTTTTTGAGCAGTGGCTTCTTCCTCCAATTGAATCAAATGATGTCAATTAGCCTAACAGAAGCTTCTAAAGCCATGACATCATTTTCTGGAATTTTCCAAGCTGTCTAATTAAAGGCACAGTCAACTTAGTGTATGTAAACTACTGACCCACTGGAATTGTGATACAGTGAACTAACTATAAGTGAAATAATCTGTCTTTAAACAATTGTTGGAAAAATGACTTGGGTCATGCACACAGTAGATGTCCTAACCGACTTGTCAAAACTATAGTTTGTTAACAAGAAATTTGTGAAGTGGTTGAAAAACAAGTTTTAATGACTCAACCGAAGTGTATGTAATCTTCTGACTTCGACTGTATATATATATATATATATATATATATATACAGTATATCACAAAAGTGAGTACACCCCTCACACTTTTGTAAATACATGTTTTCATGTGACAACACTGAACAACACAGCTTGTATAACAGTGTAAATTTGCTGTCCCCTCAAAATAACTCAACACACAGCCATTAATGTCTAAACCGCTGGCAACAAAAGTGAGTACACCCCTAGGTGAAAATGTCCAAATTGGGCCCAAAGTGTCAATATTTTGTGTGGACACCATCATTTTCCAGCACTGCCTTAACCCTCTTGGGCATGGAGTTCACCAGAGCTTCACAGGTTGCCACTGGAGTCCTCTTCCACTCCTCCATGACGACATCACGGAGCTGGTGGATGTTAGAGACCTTGCACTTCTCCACCTTCCGTTTGAGGATGCCCCACAGATGCTCAATAGGGTTTAGGTCAGTCCATCACCTTTACCCTCAGCTTCTTTAGCAAGGCAGTGGTCGTCTTGGAGGTGTGTTTGGGGTCGTTATCATGTTGGAATACTGCCCTGCGGCCCAGTCTCCGAAGGGAGGGGATCATGCTCTGCTTCAGTATGTCACAGTACATGTTGGCATTCATGGTTCCCTCAATGAACTTAGCTCCCCAGTGCCAGCAGCACCCATGCAGCCCCAGACCATGACACTCCCACCACCATGCTTGACTGTAGGCAAGACACACTTGTCTTTGTACTCCTCACCAGGTTGCCACCACACACGCTTGACACCATCTGAACCAAATAAGTTTATCTTGGTCTCATCAGACCACAGGACATGGTTCCAGTTATCCATGTCCTTAGTCTGCTTGTATTCAGCAAACTGGTTGCGGGCTTTCTTGTGCATCATCTTTAGAAGAGGCTTCCTTCTGGGACGACAGCCATGCAGACCAATTTGATGCAGTGTACGGCATATGGTCTGAGCACTGACAGGCTGACACCACACCCCTTCAACCTTTGCAGCAATGCTGGCAACACTCATACGTCTATTTCCCAAAGACAATCTGTAACGGTTTTCTAGGTGTGAAGGAGAGTCGGACCAAAATGCAGCGTGTAGATTGCGATCCATGTTTAATGAACGAACGTAAAACACGACTCAATAACAAACACTACAAAACAAAGAACTTAACGAAAACCGAAACAGCCTATACTTGTGTAAACTAACACTGAGACAGGAACAACGACACATAGGACAATCACCCACGACAAACTCAAAGAATATGGCTGCCTAAATATGGTTCCCAATCAGAGACAACGATAAACACCTGCCTCTGATTGAGAACCACTCCAGACAGCCATAGACTCTGCTAGATCACCCCACTAGCTACAATCCCAATATATACACACCACATACAAAAACCCATGCCACACCCTGGCCTGACCCAATACATGAAGATAAACACAAAATACTTCGACCAGGGCGTGACAGAACCCCCCTAAGGTGTGGACTCCCGAACGCACCTCAAAACAATAGGGAGGGTCCGGGTGGGTGTCTGTCCATGGTGGCGGCTCCGGCGCGGGAGTGAGAGGAAGCTCAGGAGTGAGAGGAAGCTCAGGAGTGAGAGGAAGCTCAGGAGTGAGAGGAAGCTCAGGCAGGTTGATGGATCTACCAGATCCTGGCTGGCTGCAGGTCCTGGCTGACTGGCGGATCCTGGCTGACTGGCGGATCCTGGCTGACTGGCGGATCCTGGCCGACTGGCGGATCCTGGCCGACTGGCGGATCCTGGCCGACTGGCAGATCCTGGCCAACTGGCAGATCCTGGCCGACCGGCAGATCCTGGCCGACTGGCAGTTCTGGCAGATCCCGGCTGACTGGCGGATCTGGAAGAGTCTGGTTGACTAGCAGATCTGGAAGAGTCTGGTTGACTGGCAGATCTGGAAGAGTCTGGCTGACTGGCAGATCTGAAAGAGTCTGGTTACTGGCAGATCTGGAAGAGTCTGGTTGACTGGCAGATCTGGAAGAGTCTGGTTGACTAGCAGATCTGGAAGAGTCTGGCTGACTGGCAGATCTGGAAGAGTCTGGTTGACTAGCAGATCTGGAAGATCTGGAACTGGCAGATCTGGAAGAGTCTGACTGGCAGATCTGGAAGAGTCTGGTTGACTAGCAGATCTGGAAGAGTCTGGCTGACTGGCAGATCTGGAAGAGTCTGGTTGACTAGCAGATCTGGAAGAGTCTGGCTGACTGGCAGATCTGGAAGAGTCTGGTTGACTGGCAGATCTGGAAGAGTCTGGAAGATCTGGAAGAGTCTGGCTGACTGGCGGATCTGGAAGAGTCTGGCTGACTGGCGGATCTGGAAGAGTCTGGCTGACTGGCGGATCTGGAAGAGTCTGGCTGATTGGCAGATCTGGAAAAGTCTGGCTGACTGGCGGATCCTGGCAGACTGAAAGATCTGGCTGCTCCATGCTGACTGGCGGCTCTGGCAGCTCCTTTCAGACTGGCAGCTCCTTGCAGACTGGCAGCTCCTTGCAGACTGGCAGCTCCGTGCAGACTGGCAGCTCCTTGCAGACTGGCAGCTCCTTGCAGACTGGCAGCTCCTTGCAGACGGACAGCTCTGGCTGCTTCATGCAGACTGACATCTCTGGCTGCTTCATGCAGACTGACAGCTCTGGCTGCTTCATGCAGACTGACAGCTCTGGCTGCTCCATGCAGACTGACAGCTCTGGCTGCTCCATGTAGACTGACAGTTCTGGCTGCTCCATGTAGACTGGCAGCTCTGGCTGCTCCATGTAGACCGACAGCTCTGTCTGCTCCATGCAGGCTGGCAGCTCTGGCTGCTTCATGCAGACTGACAACTCTGGCTGCTCCATGCAGGCTGGCAGCTCTGGCTGCTCCATGCAGGCTGGCAGCTCTGGCTGCGCTGAACAGGTGGGAGACTCCAGCAGCGCTGTAGAGGAGGAAGGCTCTGGCTGCGCTGAACAGGTGGGAGACTCCGGCAGCGCAGGAGAGGAGAAAGGCTCCGGCAGCGCTGGAGAGGCGAGGCGCACTGTAGGCCTGATGCGTGGTGCTGGCACTGGTGGTACTGAACCGAGGACACGCACAGGAAGCCTGGTGCGGTGAGCTGCCACCGGAGGGCTGGTGTGTGGAGGTGGTACTGGATAGACCGGACCGTGCAGGCGCACTGGAGCTCTTGAGCACCGAGCCTGCCCAACCTTACCTGGTTGAATGCTCTCGGTCGCCCTGCCAGTGCGGCGAGGTGGAATAGCCCGCACTGGGCTATGCAGGCGAACCGGAGACACCGAGCGCAAGGCTGGTGCCATGTAAGCCGGCCCAAGGAGACGCACTGGGGACCAGATGCGTAGAGCCGGCTTCATGGCATTTGGCTCTACGCTCAATATAGCCCGGCCGATACGCGGAGCTGGAATATACCGCACCGGGCTATGCACCCGCACTGGGGACACCGTGCGCACCACTGCATAACACGGTGCCTGCCCGGTCTCTCTAGCCCCCCGGTAAGCACAGGAAGTTGGCGTAGGTCTCCTACCTAGCGTCGCCATGCTCCCTGTGAGCCCCCCCCCCCAATACATTTTTGGGGCTGACTCTCGGGCTTCCATCCGCTTCGCCGTGCTGCTTCCTCATACCTGCGCCTCTCAGCTTTCGACGCCTCCAGTTCTTCCTTGGGGCGGCGATATTCTCCAGGCTGAGCCCAGGGTCCTTTACCGTCCAGTTCGTCCTCCCATGTCCATTTCTCCAGGTAGTGCAGCCTTTCCCACTGCAGCTGCTGCTGCTCCTGCTGCTGCTGCCTCTGTTGCCTCTCCTGTGGCTCCTGCCTGTTGACACGCTGCTTGGTCCGTTTGTGGTGGGTGATTCTGTAACGGTTTTCTAGGTGTGAAGGAGAGTCGGACCAAAATGCAGCGTGTAGATTGCGATCCATGTTTAATGAACGAACGTAAAACACGAATCAATAACAAACACTACAAAACAAAGAACTTAACGAAAACCGAAACAGCCTCAGTGTAAACTAACACTGAGACAGGAACAACAACACATAGGACAATCACCCAGGACAAACTCAAAGAATATGGCTGCCCAAATATGGTTCCCAATCAGAGACAACGATAAACACCCGCCTCTGATAGATCACCCCACTAGCTACAATCCCAATATATACACACCACATACAAAAACCCATGCCACACCCTGGCCTGACCCAATACATGAAGATAAACACAAAATACTTTGACCAGGGCGTGACACAATCTCGGGATATGACGCTGAGCACGTGCACTCAACTTCTTTGGTCGACCATGGCGAGGCCTGTTCTGAGTGGAACCTGTCCAGTTAAACCGCTGTATGGTCTTGGCAACCGTGCTGCAGCTCAGTTTCAAGGTCTTGGCAATCTTCTTATAGCCCAGGCCATCTTTATGTTACATTTTTTATTTTTTATTTCACCTTTATTTAATCAGGTAGGCTAGTTGAGAACAAGTTCTCATTTGCAACTGCGACCTGGCTAAGATAAAGCATAGCAGTGTGAACAGCAACACAGAGTTACACATGGAGTAAACAATTAACAAGTCAATAACACAGTAGAAAAAAAAGAGAGTCTATATACATTGTGTGCAAAAGGCATGAGGAGGTAGGCGAATAATTACAATTTTGCAGATTAACACTGGAGTGATAAATGATCAGATGGTCATGTACAGGTAGAGATACTGGTGTGCAAAAGAGCAGAAAAGTAAATAAATATAAACAATATGGGGATGAGGTAGGTCAAATTGGGTGGGCTATTTACCGATAGACTATGTACAACTGCAGCGATCGGTTAGCTGCTCAGATAGCAGATGTTTGAAGTTGGTGAGGGAGATAAAAGTCTCCAAATGAGGTGTTGGCTTTAAGGATGATCAGTGAGATAAACCTGCTGGAGCGCATGCTACGGGTGGGTGTTGCCATCGTGACCAGTGAACTGAGATAAGGCGGAGCTTTACCTAGCATGGACTTGTAGATGACCTGGAGCCAGTGGGTCTGGTGACGAATATGTAGCGAGGGCCAGCCGACTAGAGCATACAGGTCGCAGTGGTGGGTGGTATAGGGTGCTTTAGTAACAAAACGGATGGCACTGTGATAAACTGCATCCAATTTGCTGAGTAGAGTATTGGAAGCTATTTTGTAGATGACATCGCCGAAGTCGAGGATCGGTAGGATAGTCAGTTTTACTAGGGTAAGTTTGGCGGCGTGAGTGAAGGAGGCTTTGTTGCGGAATAGAAAGCCAAGTCTAGATTTGATTTTAGATTGGAGATGTTTGATATGAGTCTGGAAGGAGAGTTTACAGTCTAGCCAGACACCTAGGTACTTATAGATGTCCACATATTCTAGGTCGGAACCATCCAGGGTGGTGATGCTAGTCGGGCGTGCGGGTGCAGGCAGCGAACGGTTGAAAAGCATGCATTTGGTTTTACTAGCGTTTAAGAGCAGTTGGAGGCCACGGAAGGAGTATTGTATGGCATTGAAGCTCGTTTGGAGGTTAGATAGCACAGTGTCCAAGGACGGGCCGGAAGTATACAGAATTTTGTCGTCTGCGTAGAGGTGGATCAGGGAATCACCCGCAAGCAAGAGCAACATCATTGATATATACAGAGAAAAGAGTCGGCCCGAGAATTGAACCCTGTGGCACCCCCATAGAGACTGCCAGAGGACCGGACAGCATGCCCTCCGATTCGACACACTGAACTTTGTCTGCAAAGTAGTTGGTGAATCAGGCAAGGCAGTCATCAGAAAAACCGAGGCTACTGAGTCTGCCGATAAGAATATGGTGATTGACAGAGTCGAAAGCCTTGGCAAGGTCGATGAAGACTGCTGCACAGTACTGTCTTTTATCGATGGCGGTTATGATATCGTTTAGTACCTTGAGCGTGGCTGAGGTGCACCCGTGACCGGCTTGGGAAACCAGATTGCACAGCGGAGAAGGTACGGTGGGATTCGAGATGGTCAGTGACCTGTTTGTTGACTTGGCTTTCGAAGACCTTAGATAGGCAGGGCAGGATGGATATAGGTCTGTAACAGTTTGGGTCCAGGGTGTCTCCCCTTTGAAGAGGGGGATGACTGCGGCAGCTTTCAATCCTTGGGGATCTCAGACGATATGAAAGAGAGGTTGAACAGGCTGGTAATAGGGGTTGCGATAATGGCGGTGGATAGTTTCAGAAATAGAGGGGCCAGATTGTCAAGCCCAGCTGATTTGTACGGGTCCAGGTTTTGCAGCTCTTTCAGAACATCTGCTATCTGGATTTGGGTAAAGGAGAACCTGGAGAGGCTTGGGCGAGTAGCTGCGGGGGGGGGGCGGAGCTGTTGGCCGAGGTTGGAGTAGCCAGGAGGAAGGCATGGCCAGCCGTTGAGAAATGCTTGTTGAAGTTTTCGATAATCGTGGATTTATCGGTGGTGACCGTGTTACCTAGCCTCAGTGCAGTGGGCAGCTGGGAGGAGGTGCTCTTGTTCTCCATGGACTTCACAGTGTCCCAGAACTTTTTGGAGTTAGAGCTGCAGGATGCAAATTTCTGCCTGAAGAAGCTGGCCTTTGCTTTCCTGACTGACTGACTGCGTGTATTGGTTCCTGACTTCCCTGAACAGTTGCATATCGCGGGGACTATTCGATGCTATTGCAGTCCGCGACAGGATGTTTTTGTGCTGGTCGAGGGCAGTCAGGTCTGGAGTTTTTCAGATCCTCAGAGAGTTCTTTGCCATGAGGTGCCATGTTGAACTTCTAGTGACCAGTCAGTATGAGGGAGTGTGAGAGCGATGACACCAAATGTAACACACCTGCTCCCCATTCACACCTGAGACCTTGTAACACTAACGAGTCACTAACGGGAAAATGGCTAATTGGGCCCAATTTGGATATATACACTGCTCAAAAAAATAAAGGGAACGCTAAAATAACACATCCTAGATCTGAATGAATGAAATATTCTTATTAAATACTTCTTTCTTTACATAGTTGAATGTGCTGACAACAAAATCACACAAAAATGATCAATGGAAATCAAATTTATCAACCCATGGAGGTCTAGATTTGGAGTCACACTCAAAATTAAAGTGGAAAACCACACTACAGGCTGGTCCAACTTTGATGTAATGTCCTTAAAACAAGTCAAAATGAGGCTCAGTAGTGTGTGTGGCCTCCATGTGCCTGTATGACCTCCCTACAATGCCTGGGCATGCTCCTGATGAGGTGGTGGATGGTCTCCTGAGGGATCTCCTCCCAGACCTGGACTAAAGCATCCGCCAACTCCTGGACAGTCTGTGGTGCACCTTGGCGTTGGTGGATGGAGCGAGACATGATGTCCCAGATGTGCTCAATTGGATTCAGGTCTGGGGAACGGGCGGGCCAGTCCATAGCATCAATGCCTTCCTCTTGCAGGAACTGCTGACACACTCCAGCCACATGAGGTCTAGCATTGTCTTGCATTAGGAGGAACCCAGGGTCAACCGCACCAGGATATGGTCTCACAAGGGGTCTGAGGATCTCATCTCGGTACCTAACTGTCACGCCCTGGTCAAAGTATTTTGTGTTTATCTTTATGTATTTGGTCAGGCCAGGGTGTGGCATGGGGTTTTTGTAATTGTGGTGTGTTTGTCTTGGGGTTTTGGTGGTGGTATTGGGATTGTAGCTTAGTGGGTTGTCTAGCAAAGTCTATGGCTGTCTGGAGTGGTTCTCAATCAGAGGCAGGTGCTTATCGTTGTCTCTGATTGGGAACCATATTTAGGCAGCCATATTCTTTGAGTTTGTCGTGGGTGATTGTCCTTAGTGTCCTATGTGTACTCTCGGTTAGTTTGCACTAGATAGGCTGTTTCGGTTTCGATTACGTTTATTGTTTTGTGTAGTGTTCATGTTTCTTTGTTTGATTAAACATGAATCTCAATCTACACGCTGCAGTTTGGTCCGACTCTCCTTCATCACCACTAGAAAACCGTTACAGAATCACCCACCACCAACGGACCAAGCGGCATGTCAACAGGCAGGAGCAGCTGAAAAGGAGATGCTCAACAAGGATTTCTGGTCATGGGAGGAGATCTTCGACGGGAGAGGACCCTGGGCTAAACCAGGGGAGTGTAGCCGCCCAAAGGAGCAGCAGCTGCAGTGGGAGAGGCTGCACTACCTGGAGAAATGGACATGGGAGGACGAACTGGACGGTAAAGGACCCTGGGATCAGCCTGGAGATTATTGTTGCCCCAAAGCCGAGCTGGAGGCAGCAAAAGCAGAGAGGCGGCATTATGAGGAGCTAGCACGGCAGAGCGGATGGAAGCCCGAGAGTCAGCCCCAAAAATTTCTTGGGGGGCTCACAGGGAGTATGGCTATGCCAGGTAGGAGACCTGCGCAAGCTCCCTGTGCTTACCGGGGCTGGAGAGACCGGGCAGGCACCCTGTTATGCTGTGGAGTGCACGGTGTCTCCAGTGCGGGTGCACAGCCCGGTTCGGTATATTCCAGCTCCGCGTATCGGCCGGGCTAGATTGAGCATCGAGCCAAATGCCATGAAGCCAGCTCTACGCGTCTGGTCCCCAGTGCGTCTCCTCGGGCCGGCTTATATGGCACCAGCCTTGCGCTCGGTGTCTTCGGTTCGCCTGCATAGCCCAGTGCGGGCTATTCCACCTCACCGCACTGGCAGGGCAACCGAGAGCATTCAACCAGGTAAGGTTGGGCAGGCTCGGTGCTCAAGAGCTCCAGTGTGCCTGCACGGCCCGTTCTATCCGTCACCACCGCCATGCACCAGTCCTCCGGTGGCAGCCCCCGCACTATGCTGTCTCTCCGGCCCATCCTTACGGGGCTCCCTCTTCTCCAGCGCTGTCAGAGCCTTTCTCCTCTACAGCACTGCTGGAGTCTCCCGCCTGTTCAGAGCAGCCAGAGCTGTCAGTCAACATGAAGCAGCCCGAGCTGTCAGTCTGCATGAAGCAGCCAGTCTACATGGAGCAGCCAGAGCTGTCAGTCTGCATGAAGCAGCCAGAGTTGTCAGTCTGCATAGAGCAGCCAGAGCTGTCAGTCTGCATGGAGCTGCCAGTCTATATGGAGCTGCCAGACTGCAAGGACCTGTCAGTCTGCAAGGAGCTGTCAGTCTGCAAGGACCTGTCAGTCTGCAAGGAGCTGTCAGTCTGCAAGGAGCTGTCGGTCTGCAAGGAGCTGTCAGTCTGTAAGGAGCTGCCAGTCTGCAAGGAGCTGCCAGTCAGCACGGAGCCGCCAGAGCTGTCAGCCTATATGGAGCAGATAGTGCCGCCAGTCTGCCCAGCGCCGCCAGTCTGCCCAGCACCGCCAGTCTGCCCAGCACCGCCAGTCTGCCCAGCGTCGCCAGTCTGCCCAGCGTCACCAGTCTGCCCAGCGTCGCCAGTCTGCCCAGCGCCACCAGTCTGCCCAGCGCCGCCAGTCTGCCCAGCGCCGCCAGTCTGCCTAGCGTCGTCAGTCTGCCCAGCGCCGTCAGTCTGCCCAGCGCCGTCAGTCTGCCCAGCGCCGCCAGTCTGCCCAGCGCCGCCAGTCTGCCCAGCGCCGCCAGATCTGCCAGTCAGCCAGACTCTTCCAGATCTGCCAGTCAACCAGACTCTTCCAGATCTGCCAGTCAACCAGACTCTTCCAGATCTGCCAGTCAACCAGACTCTTCCAGATCTGCCAGTCAACCAGACTCTTCCAGATCTGCCAGTCAACCAGACTCTTCCAGATCTGCCAGTCAACCAGACTCTTCCAGATCTGCCAGTCAACCAGATCTTCCAGATCTGCCAGGATCTGATCTGCCAGTCAGCCAGACTCGAGATCTGCCAGTCAGCCAGGATCTTCCAGTCAGCCAGGATCTGCCAGTCAGCCAGGATCTGCCAGTCAGCCAGGATCTGCCAGTCAGCCAGGAGCTTCCTCTCTACTCCTGAGCTTCCTCTCACTCCTGAGCTTCACTCCTGAGCTTCCTCTCACTCCTGAGCTTCCTCTCACTCCTGAGCTTTCTCTCACTCCCGAGCTTCCCCTCAGTCCCGAGCTGCCTCAGTCCCGAGCTGTCCTTCAGTCCCGATCTGCTCCTCAGTCCAGTGGGGTTCTGGGTGAGGACTACTAGGCCATGGTCGGCGGCGAGGGTGGACTATCCAGGGACGAAGGGAGAGGGGACTAAGACATTAAATGAGTGGGGTCCACGTCCCGCGCCGGAGCCGCCACCATGGACAGACGCCCACCCGGACCCTCCCTATTGTTTTGAGGTGCGTTCGGGAGTCCGCACCTTAGGGGGGGGGGGTTCTGTCACGCCCTGGTCAAAGTATTTTGTGTTTATCTTTATGTATTTGGTCAGGCCAGGGTGTGGCATGGGGTTTTTGTAATTGTGGTGTGTTTGTCTTGGGGTTTTGGTGGTGGTATTGGGATTGTAGCTTAGTGGGTTGTCTAGCAAAGTCTATGGCTGTCTGGAGTGGTTCTCAATCAGAGGCAGGTGCTTATCGTTGTCTCTGATTGGGAACCATATTTAGGCAGCCATATTCTTTGAGTTTGTCGTGGGTGATTGTCCTTAGTGTCCTATGTGTACTCTCGGTTAGTTTGCACTAGATAGGCTGTTTCGGTTTCGATTACGTTTATTGTTTTGTGTAGTGTTCATGTTTCTTTGTTTGATTAAACATGAATCTCAATCGACACGCTGCAGTTTGGTCCGACTCTCCTTCATCACCACTAGAAAACCGTTACACTAACGGCAGTCAGGCTACCTCTGGCGAGCACATGGAGGGCTGTGCGGCCCCCCAAAGAAATGCCATCCCACACCATGACTGATCCACCGCCAAACCGGTCATGCTGGAGGATGTTGCAGGCAGCAGAACGTTCTCCACGTCGTCTCCAGACTCTGTCACGTCTGTCACGTGCTCAGTGTGAACCTGCTTTCATCTGTGAAGAGCACAGGGCTGTAAGTACAACCCCCACCTGTAGACGTCGGGCCCTCATACCACCCTCATGGAGTCTGTTTCTGACCGTTTGAGCAGACACATGCACCTTTGTGGCCTGCTGGAGGTCATTTTGCAGGGCTCTGGCAGTGCTCCTCCTTGATTTCACAGAAGTGTGATTGACTTGGAGTTACATTGTGTTGTTTAAGTGTTCCCTTTATTTTTTTTGAGCAGTGTATATATACAGTGCCTTGCGAAAGTATTCGGTCCCCTTGAACTTTGCGACCTTTTGCCACATTTCAGGCTTCAAACATAAAGATATAAAACTGTATTTTTTTGTGAAGAATCAACAACAAGTGGGACACAATCATGAAGTGGAACGACATTTATTGGATATTTCAAACTTTTTTAACAAATCAAAAACTGAAAAATTGGGCGTGCAAAATTATTCAGCCCCCTTAAGTTAATACTTTGTAGCGCCACCTTTTGCTGCGATTACAGCTGTAAGTCGCTTGGGGTATGTCTCTATCAGTTTTGCACATCGAGAGACTGAAATTTTTTCCCATTCCTCCTTGCAAAACAGCTCGAGCTCAGTGAGGTTGGATGGAGAGCATTTGTGAACAGCAGTTTTCAGTTCTTTCCACAGATTCTCGATTGGATTCAGGTATGGACTTTGACTTGGCCATTCTAACACCTGGATATGTTTATTTTTGAACCATTCGATTTTGCTTTATGTTTTGGATCATTGTCTTGTTGGAAGACAAATCTCCGTCCCAGTCTCAGGTCTTTTGCAGACTCCATCAGGTTTTCTTCCAGAATGGTCCTGTATTTGGCTCCATCCATCTTCCCATCAAATTTAACCATCTTCCCTGTCCCTGCTGAAGAAAAGCAGGCCCAAACCATGATGCTGCCACCACCATGTTTGACAGTGGGGATGGTGTGTTCAGGGTGATGAGCTGTGTTGCTTTTACGCCAAACATAACGTTTTGCATTGTTGCCAAAAAGTTAAATTTTGGTTTCATCTGACCAGAGCACCTTCTTCCACATGTTTGGTGTGTCTCCCAGGTGGCTGGTGGCAAACTTTAAACAACACTTTTTATGGATATCTTTAAGAAATGGCTTTCTTCTTGCCACTCTTCCATAAAGGCCAGATTTGTGCAATATACGACTGATTGTTGTCCTATGGACAGAGTCTCCCACCTCAGCTGTAGATCTCTGCAGTTCATCCAGAGTGATCATGGGCCTCTTGGCTGCATCTCTGATCAGTCTTCTCCTTGTATGAGCTGAAAGTTTAGAGGGACGGCCAGATCTTGGTAGATTTGCAGTGGTCTGATACTCCTTCCATTTCAATATTATCGCTTGCACAGTGCTCCTTGGGATGTTTAAAGCTTGGGAAATCGTTTTGTATCCAAATCCGGCTTTAAACTTCTTCACAACAGTATCTCGGACCTGCCTGGTGTGTTCCTTGTTCTTCATGATGCTCTCTGCGCTTTTAACGGACCTCTGAGACTATCAAAGTGCAGGTGCATTTATACGGAGACTTGATTACACACAGGTGGATTGTATTTATCATCATTAGTCATTTAGGTCAACATTGGATCATTCAGAGATCCTCACTGAACTTCTGGAGAGAGTTTGCTGCACTGAAAGTAAAGGGGCTGAATAATTTTGCATGCCCAATTTTTCAGTTTTTGATTTGTTAAAAAAGTTTGAAATATCCAATAAATGTCGTTCCACTTCATGATTGTGTCCCACTTGTTGTTGATTCTTCACAAAAAAATACAGTTTTATATCTTTATGTTTGAAGCCTGAAATGTGGCAAAAGGTCGCAAAGTTCAAGGGGGCCGACTACTTTCGCAAGGCACTGTATATGGGAGGCAGGCAAATCCTTTTCACTGAGCTGTGTAAAGACAGACTGACAGGGATGAGACAATTGATTGTAATTTATCTTAATGTTCTTTTGTTGTTTGCAGGTGCACTATCCTTCTGACTCTATGCAGCCAGGTCCCATCTACTTTTTAACTCCTTGCAAGTGTGGCTTGTTTGGTGTCTGCTGTGAAGGAATTCCACAACAAGTCAACTACTTGATTGATAAAGGCATGTCATCCAGCATTGATCCAGCATGTCATTAACTACATGCACCATTTCTTCACCAACTACGGAGTTGGGAAACACGTGTGGACCTGAATTGTGATAACTGCAGTGGCCAAAACAAAAACAAGTTTGTGCTCTGGTATTATGCCTGGCAGAGCATGCACAAGCTCCACCACAGTCTCAACCTTCACTTTGTGATCACAGGCCACACCAAGCACTTTAGAAAGACCAGAGTGAACACTTTGTCTGAGATTGCTGGTGTTGTGAAGAACAGCACTGTGACAGGGGTCAACATCCCACAGCTGGTTGAACTGGAGGATGTTACAGTGCTGGTGGAAAGCTATGGCTGGCAACAACACCTGACTCCGTACTTCAGGCTGCTGCCACAGATCAAGCAGTACCAGCACTTCGGGTGAATATCATTTTCATTGCATTGTATGAGGTTATTTTTCTTATCTAAACTTGGGAGGTGAATTGATGTTGTGCAAGGTTGTATTTTTTTTGTTATTTCCTGTTTTACAACTTCAATGCTCTGGAGCCTGGTGTTGTTGTCGCCAAAGAGCGTTCGGACTGTCGGGACCCTTCCTCCCATATATGGTCTGCCTGTACAAGCACCACCTGGACTGGACACAGCTACAGAAATGTATATTTTTGAGAATATCAGGGAGTTTTGCGACGAAGAGGCTATGCACATCACATGCCCTGCACCAAAGAAACAGGCTCACCGAATATAGATTCCCTTGTTCATGTGTGTTTCGGACAGACCAGTCACCAGCACAATCTGCAGTGCCTCTATTCAAATGACTCTCTCATGACACAGATATTGACACTATCTATTTCTGATATTGCTACTATTGCAAGTAGCCATTTGGCTGTACCGTTTACACCTTCTGTAGAGACCCATCTTCTTAGCAAGATGTGGCCTGTGGTGTAAAGTACCTAAGAAAAAATACTTTAAAGTACAAAAGTATTTTTGGGGGGTATCTGTACTTTCTTTACTATTTATATTTTGGGCAATTTTTACTTTACTACATTCCGAAAGAAAATAATGTACTTTTCACTCGATTAATTTTCCTTGAGACCCAAAGGTACTCGTTACATTTTGACTGGAAAATTGTCCAATTCCCTGGTCTTCCCTACTGCATCTAAAATAAAAAATAAATAAATAAATCTGATCTGGAAGACTCACTAAACACAAATGCTTAGTTTGTAAATTATGTCTCAGGGTTGGAGTGTGCCCCTGGCTATCCGTCAATAAAAAAATAGAAAAGAAAATTGTGCCGTCAGGTTTAATGTAAGGAATTTTAAATTATTTATAATTTTACTTTTGACACTTAACTACATTTGAGCAATTCCAAATGCTTTTAGTCTTTTACTCAAGTAGTATTTTACTGGTTGACTTTTACTTTTACTTGAGTAATTTTCTTTCATTTTTCTTTACTTTTACTCAAGTATGACAATTTAGTACTTTTTCCACCACTGGATGTGACTGGGGGTTATAGAATTTATTTCACATGGCCCATCAATTTAGACAAGTGTGTCAGGGTAAGCATCATCTAATATTTAAGAAATATTTTTATCTGCACACTTTCTGTTTACATGGACTTTTTCCTTATTGTAGGCTAATACTTTTACCACTTTTAGTCTAAATCGTTACTACACTACTCACTGTTTAGGACATGACCTCACATGTGAATCCTTAAAGAGATGGGTCGGGCTGGCTGAAGAGGGTGTGAACAATGCTGAATGGGTGTAGACAAAGGAGAGCTCTCCAGTAGGTATCAAAACATTCAAAGGCCATTTCCTCAAAAGCGAGTTTACAAGTTTATCAACTTTCAAAGCAGAATTACTTTCCCATTGTTCCTCAAAAATGCAATGTATGATATACCAGTTTATAGCGCTGAGTCTCTACCTTTATCCAATATAAAAAACAACATTACAAATTTTGATACATAAGACTGATTTGAGACGGTCGGTCAAATTTTATTTAAAAAAATTCAGTGTAAGTCAATTGAGTCAGGGTGTTGAGACTTACCCTATCATTTACAATTGTGCCCTTAGGACACAAATTACATCAATACAGCAACAACAACATAAAAAATACTTTACCACAGGTTATTACAACAAGTTATAATAATCAATTGGATCATGAGAACGTTGCAGGCACATTTCTGTTGTCAGGAAATTGCCTGATGTTCCCAAAGAAACATTCTTTCACACAAAAAAACAATTACACATCACACCTTGTTACTGTTTGTATTTTGTATTTAATAGGGATCCCCATTAGCTGCTTCCATTGCAGCGGGTACTCTTCCTGGGGTCCAAAAACATTAAGGCACTTACATTACCCATAAAACAAAAGATAAAACAGTACATCATATAACATTATTACACCACTACATATCTACAATAACAAATGTATAATACCATCATACAACGCTATTTCAATGTATGTGTGTGTAGAGTGCTAGTTACCTGATGTGGAATAGAGTTTCATGTAGTCATGCTCTATGTAGTACTGTGCGCCTCCCATAGTGTGTTCTGGACTTCGGGATAGTGAAGAAACCGTTGGTGGCATGTTTTGTGGGGTATGCATGGGTGTCCGAGTTATGTGCTAGTAGTTTAAACAGACAGTGCATTCACCTTGTCAACACTTCTTAAAAAACACATTGTGATGAAGTCAATCTCTCCTCCACTTTGAGCCATAAGAGATTGACATACATATCATAAATGTTATCTCCCTGTGTACATTTAAGTGCCAGCTGTCCTGCCCTGTTCCAAGCCAATTGTAATTTTCCTACATCCCTTTTTGTGGCACCTGACCACACGACTGAACAGTAGTCCAGGTGTGACAAAACTAGGGCCTGTTGGACCTGCCTTGTTGATAGTGTTGTTAAAAATGCAGAGCAGTGCTTTATTATGGACAGACTTCTCCCCATCTTAGCTACTGCTGCATCAACATGTTTTGACCATGACGTTTTACAATCCAGGGTTTCTCCAAGCAGTTTAGTCTCCTCAACTTGCTCAATTTCCACATTATTTATAACATCATTTAGTTAGGGTTTAGGATTTAGTGAATGATTTGTCACAAATACAATGCTTTTAGATTTTGTAATAATTAGAAAACGTATTCCTTGCCACCCATTCTGAAACTAACTGCAGCTCTTTGTTAAGTGTTGCAGTCATTTCAGTCGCTGTAGTAGCTGATGTTTGTAGTGTTGAGTCACCCCCATGCATAGACGCACTGGCCTTACTCAAAGCCAGTGGTATATCGTTAGTAAAGATTGAAAAAAGTAAGGGGCCCTGGGGATTCCTGATTCTACCCGGATTATGTTAGAGAGGCATCCATTAAATAACACCCTCTCTGTTCTGTTAGACAGGCAACTCTTTTTCCACAATATAGCAGGGGGTATAAAGCCATAACACATATGTTTTTCCAGCAGCAGACTATGATCGATAATGTCAAAAGCCGCACTGAAGTCTAATAAAACAGCGCCCACAATCTTTTTATCATCAATTTCTCTCAGCCAATCATCAGTAATTTGTGTTAAGTGCTGTGCTTGTTGAAGCGTGCTGAAAGTCTTTTGTTTATTTTTGTTTTGCATCTTGTCAAACACAATTTCTTCCGAAAGTTTAAAAAGGGTTGGTAACAGGTTGATTGGTCGGCTATTTGAGCCGACCAGGGGACAATTTTAGGACTCATTGTAGTCTGTATAAAAATGTGTGATGGACCTTCCTGTCTGGTAGAAGAGAGCTGCCTTCTCTTTTATTTATTTACAAAACAATCTTACAAAAACGTCCCTCATATGTAACTTCATTAATTAAGGCCATAAATTACCAAATCTGTTCTCAGGAATGGATAACACTAGAGATTCTTTCAGTCTCCACAGATTTGGGAAAATATGCGTTTTGTTTTTTTGCCCCTAGTTTGTGGAACAATCTGCAGAGTTCACTGCAGTTAGATGTGCTGGTGCCACTCAGGCACTTGACATTATTGATTGAGGACCTCTATGTAGTTTAATGTGATTGCTTTTATTAAATATGCTTATTTTGTTATTGTGTGCTGAATTATATTGTTTTATACACATGTGTATGTTGTTTTATTATTCTGTGGGGCTCATTTGTGAAATAGATTTTTAATCTCAATGTGACTTCTTAAAGGTAATAACAAAATTAGAAAAGGGGGGGCTTTACTGTTCTTAGGTAGCAGAATGACTTGTGCCTCCCTCCAGGCCTGAGGGCACAAACTTTGTAGTAGGCTTAATAAATTGAATATATGACAAATAGGAGTGGCAATATCGTCCGTTATTATCCTCAGTAATTTTCCATCCAAGTTACCAGACCCCGGTGGCTTGTCATTGTTGATAGACAACAATAATGCCTTCACCTCTGTTGCCTAGCCAATCAAATCAAATCATATTGTATTGGTCACATACACATATTTAGCAGATGTTATTGCGGGTGTAGTGAAATGCTTGTGTTCCTAGCTCCAACAGTGCAGTAGTATTTAACAATTCACAACAATACACAAATCTAAAAGTAAAAGAATGGAATTAAGAAATATATAAATATTAGGACGAGCAATGTCGGAGTGGCACTGACTAAAATACAGTAGAGTAGTATACTGTTCAAAAGTTTGGGATCACTTAGAAATGTCCTGGTTTTGGAAAGAAAAGCCATTTTTTTGTCCATTATATTAACATCAAATTGATCAGAAATACAGTGTAGACATTGTTAATGTTGTAAATTAGTATTGTAGCTGGAAACAGCTGATTTTTAATGGAATATCTGCATAGGCGTACAGAGGCCCATTATCAGCAACCATCACTCCTGTGTACCAATGGCATGTTGTGTTAGCTAATCCAAGTTTATCATTATAAAAGGGGGCGGAAGGTAGCCTAGTATTTAGAGCGTTGGACTAGTAACCGAAAGGTTGCAAGATCGAATCCCCGAGCTGACAAGGTAAAAATCTGTAATTCTGCCTCTTAACCCACTGTTCCTAGGCCATCATTGAAAATAAGAATTTGTTCTTAACTGACTTGCCTAGTTAAATAAAAAAGAAAACCCTTTCGCAATTATGTTAGCACAGCTGAAAACTGTTGTTCTGATTAAAGTGATTAAAATAAAACTGGCCTTCTTTAGACTAGTTGAGTATCTGGAGCATCAGCATTTGTGGGTTCGAAATGGCCAGAAATAAAGAACTTTCTTCTGAAACTCGTCAGTCTATTCTTGTACTGAGAACTGAAGGCTATTCCATGGGAGAAATTGCCAAGAAACTGAAGATCTCGTACAATGCTGTGAACTACTCCCTTCACAGAACAGAGCAAACTGTCCCTAACTAGAATAGAAAGAGGAGTGGGAGGCCCCAGTGCTCAACTGAGCAAGAGGACAAGTACATTACAATGTCTAGTTTGAGAAATAGACGCTTCGGAAGTCCTCAACTGGCAGCTTCATTAAATAGTACCCACAAAACACCAGTCTCAACGTCAACAGGGAAGAGTCGACTCTGGGATGCTGTCCTTCATCAAAATTGTGGTAAATTGTGGTAAATTCAATTGATTGGACATGATTTGGAAAGGCACACACCTGTCTATATAAGGCCCCACAGTTGACAGTGCATGTCAGAGCAAAACCAAGCCATGAGGTTGAAGGAATTGTCCGTAGAGCTCCGAGACAGGATTGTGTCGAGGCACAGATCTGGGTTATGGTAACAAAACATTTCTGCGGAATTGAAGGTCCCCAAGAACACAGTGGCCTACATCATTCTTAAATGGTACAAGTTTGGAACCACCAAGACTCTTCCTAGAACTGGCCAGATGGCCAAACTGAGCAATCGGGGGAGAAGGGCCTTGGTCAGGGAGGTGACCAAAAACCCGATGGTCACTCTGATGGTAGAGTGACCATCAGAGTTCCTCTGTGGGAGAACCTTCCAGAAGGACAATCATCTCTGCAGCACTCCACCAATTAAGCCTTTATGGTAGAGTGGCCAGACAGAAGCCCCTCTTCAGTAAAAGGCACATATAACAGCCCGCTTGGAGTTTGCCAAAAGGCACCTAAAGACTCTCATACCATGAGAAACAAGATTCTTTGGTCTGATGAAACCAAGAATGAACTCTTTGGCCTGAATGCCTAGAGTCACTTCTGGAGGAAACCTGGCACCATCCCTACGGTGAAGCATGGTGGTGGCAGAATCATGCTGTGGTGATGTATTTCAGGAGCAGGGACTGGGAGACTAGGCAGGATCAAGGAAAAGATGAACAGAGCAAAATACCAACATACAGAGAGATCCTTGATGCGCTCTGGACCTCAGACTGGGGGAGAAGGTTCATCTTCCAACAGGACAATGACCCTAAGCACACAGCCAAGACAATGAAGGAGTGGCTTCGGGACAAGTCTCTGAATGTCCTTACATGGCACAGCTAGAGCCTAGACTTGAACCCGATCAAACATCTCTGTAGCTGTGCAGTTACGCTACCCATCCACCCTGACAGAGCTTGAGAGGATCTGCAGAGAAACTCCCCAAATACAGGTGTGCCAAGTTTGTAGCATTATACCCAAGAAGATTCAAGGCTGTAATTGCTGCCAAAGGTGCTTCAACAAATTACTGAGTAAAGGGTCTGAATACTTGTGATACTTGTGATATTTTTTTATACATTTGCAAAAAAAACTGTTTTCACTTTGTCATTGGGTATTGTGTGTAGATTGATGAGGGGAAAAAATAATTTAATCAATTTTAGAATAAGGCTGTAACGTAACAAAACGTGAAAAAGTCAAAGATTCTGAATACTTTCCAAATGTAAGCTGAAAACACTGTTAAAAGCATTGTGTGTGCGTATCCCTAACCTTGCCAACAGATGAAGAGCTGTGAATGGGTCAGTGGTTCACCACTCAAGGCCTTGACTGGTTCGGCAACAGTAACAAGGAGTAATGTCAATTATTATTTTTTGGTGGAGAACATTTCTATGGTTCCATCAGGAGACACCCTTACAACTGATACACAGAAATGTTCTTGCAAAAATGTGTCTAGAACATTAATTATTATTTTCTGACAACATTAATAACTGTGTGTGTTTGGTGGGATGTTGATGGGATATTCTCCATACTCAGAAAACTGTACAGTACCAGTCAAAATTATGAAAACCTACTCATTCAAGGGTTTTTCTTTATTTTTACTTTTAATGCGGACACTGGGAGTCTGGAAGGAAGTGCAAGTGGTGAGTTTAATAATAAACATGCAACAGTGCAAGATACACGAGTAGCGTACAGACATGAAACACATCGTCAATACTGCCTGGGGAATGGAACTAAGAGAGTGACAGACATAGGGGAGGTAATCATTGAAGTGATGGAGTCCAGGTGTGCCTATTGATGAAGCATAGGTGTGCGTAATGATGAATGCCATGTGCACGTAATGATGAATGCCAGGACCGGTGGTTAGTAAACTGGCAATTTCAAACGCCGGAGGGGTGGAGCGAGAGTAGACTTGACAGTACCCCGACACGCAACTCCAGCCGCAGGAGGGACAGCCCCAAGGAGCAGGCCGGTCCAGGCGGCGAAAATGGAAATCACAAATGATGTTGGGGTCCAGTGTCCTCCACCGGAACCTAAACACTGCTCCTCTGGGCCATACCCCTCCCAGTCCACCAGGTACTGGAGCCAACCCCCACAACGTCTGGAGTCCAGTAGGGATCTGACGGCATAGGCAGGATCCCCCTCAGCATCCGGGGAGGGGGGGGGGTTGTGGGGGACAGCATCAACCAGGGGGCCAGGAACCACCGGCCTGAGAAGGGAGGCATGAAACAAAGCCTATACGTCACCTCGTCAATCCTTCGGAGAACCAGGAACGGCCCCACAAACCAAGGGCTCAGCCTCTTGTAGGGCAGGCGGAGTGAGGTTCCCGGTAGAGAGCCATACGCAATCACCAGGATGGAACACGGGCGCCTTACTGCAGGGGCAATCGCTTCTTCTGGCAACGGACGGCACACTGGAGCTTCACATGTGCATCACTCCAAACCTCCTCTGCAGGCCGGGAACCATTTGTCCAATGCAGGGGCCTTGGTCTGGCTCAGAGTCCACGGAGCCAGGGCCAGCTGATAACCCAGGACACGCTGGAGGGGGGTAAGCTCAGTGGAAGAGTGACGTAATGAATTCTGGGTGTATTCCACCCAGGGAAGGAATCGGGCCCACTCCCTTTGCCGGTCCTGGCAGTGACTCTCAGGAACCTCCCCAGCTCCTGGTTTATCATCTCCACCTGTCCGTTGGACTGAGGCCGGTACACGGAAGTGAGGCTGACCGTGACTCCCCAGTTTCTCTACGAAATCCCTCCATACCTGTGACGTGAATTGGGGGTCACGGTCAGAGACGATGTCCTCTGGAAGGCCATAGCGCCGGAAGACCTGCTGGAAAAGTGCCTCAGCAACCTGGAGAGAGGTAGGGAGATCAGAGAGAGGAATAAACTGGCATGATTTAGAAAATCTGTCCATAACCACCAGAATGAATGGTGGTGAAACAGTCAAAGGAGGGGAGATCGGTAACAAAGTCAATGGACAGATGAGAACAAGGATGCTGAGGCACGGGAAGGGGAATGAGTTTTCCTGTTGGAGTGTGCCGGGGAGACTTAGTTTGGGCATACACAGAACAGGAGTTGATGTAGCGAGTAACGCCCTGAGCCAGGGAGGGCCACCAATACTTTTCGGAGAGTGATTGTGTAGTACGGATGATCCCAGGATGTCCAGCGACGACAACTGTGTGTGCCCAGGTCAACAGTCGCTCCCTTATCCCCATGGGAATGTAGATGCGCTCAGGAGGACAGGTAGTGGAGGTGGGTTCCCTCCCCAGAGCCGGGCAAATGTCCACATCTACGTCAAAGAAAAAATTGTCAAAGACTCCAGCCACCCTAGTCATAGACTGTTCTCTCTGCTACGGCAAGCGGTACCAGAGCGACAAGTCTAGGTCTAATCGGCTTCTAAAGAGCTTCTACCCCGAAACCATAAGACTCCTGAACATCTAATCAAATGGCTACCCAGACTATTTGCATTGCCCCCCCCACCCCCCTCCCTCTTTTACACCGCTGCTACTCTCTGTTATTATCTATGCATAGTCACTTTAATAACTCTACCTACATGTACATATTTACTTGTTCCTTTTATTTCTTATTCTTATTCATATTTTTTAAACTGCGTTGTTGGTTAGGGGTTTGTAAGTAAGGTCTACACCTGTTGTATTCGGCGTGTGACTAATAATTTTTTATTTAAAATGTATTTTATTTGATTCCATATGTGTTATTTCATAGTTTTGATGTCTTCACTATTATTCTACAATGTATAAAATAGTAAAAAATAAAGAAAAATCCTGGAATGAGTAAGTGTGTCCAAACTTTTAACAGGTGCTGTCTGTTCTTTCAACGTCCCATGAAACGTGTCTAGAACATTAGTATTGCATATTCTGAGAACATTGTAACCACGTTCTAGATAAGTTCAGCTTGACATTAAGGGAATGTTCTAATTTTAACACCACAACATAATAAAAATGTTTGCAGGTTTTTCTTCCCCTAACTAAAGGAAAGCTGGATACTCAAACATTAGGGGAACATTACGTCTAACATTACAAAAACGTTCTCTCATCCTAGAATTGTTAGCTGTTCAGCTCCAATAAACACCAGTGCATAACGCCACGGTGAAGACGTGTCACTAAAAACAGCACGGATACCCAGTTTTCCTGTGACATTCAAGGTCTGAGTGGGTGGTGGTCTCAGGTTTCTGCTTGGCCGCGTCTGCGTGGCCCGTGTGTAAAAAGGTGCTGAAGAGGAAGTGGTGGATCTTAATATAACTTTTATGATACGTAGATGTAGATGGATGATGGTGGTTTGGCTGTGGCAGTGAAGAATAGATATACCAGGATATACTAGGACGGCCAACCCGTCCCACACTGACACATGTCTAAATGGGAGAGAAAAAGGAATGAATGAGGGGACAGAGAAAGGGGATAGAAAAGGGAGAGAAAGAAAGAGATGAGAGGGGACAGAGACATACATAAAATTGGATGATGATGGGGGTAGCACGACAGACAGATATTGAAGGGGACAGTCAGGGCAGGGGACAGCTGAAGTCCCCAATACAGGATAAAGGGGTTAAGCCCCCCCCACCCCTGTGACCCACCACCCCAAACACGCTTGTTCCTTGATCTCTGATTCTTTCATCTCCAGCCCCCCTCCCCCACTCCCTGAAACAGACGCACCACAAAGGAGAACACACACACACACACACACACACACAGAAGAAAACAGAAGGATAATAATCCAATAATCCACCCCAAATCCTCAATGGATATTCACTGCAACACACACCAAAAAAACATCAAACACTGAGCATATTTTCCACTTATTTCCTAGCGAGTGTGTGAATTTTAGCAGTAATACCCTGATGCTTAATGCTAAAGTTAGCCTCAAAGTTGGGTACAAAAGATAGAAGTTGTTTGATCATCGCTCTTTATGTTAGCACCCCTGCACTAATTTCAGTTTATTGGGCTCTGGCTGCAGCTTAGTGGAGCTCCCGGACGCTCCAGAGGGCATTGGCAACTCCAGACAGCCTTGAGAAGCCCAGAATAGACCTATCTCACAGCAATAGTAACCAGTGTGAATGGGTTCGAAACCTGGGGCTGAGTCCCAAATGGCACCCTATTCCCAATGCACTATTTTTGACCAGAGTGGCTTATTTGAGACATTAACTGGGTCCCGTGCCCTACGCGCCACATGACTGTGTTAGCTCTCTAAGAGGGATAGGCATGCGCTCAGATGCTAAAGTGAGTCTTTAGGTATCATGCAAGATTACTAAAAGGGTAGGTTACTCTGATATGGCTATAGGTTAATCTGCCTCACCTAAAGAGCAAACTTTTAGGAAGCTGCTATAGAACACCAAGTGCTAACAGTCAGTATCTGGATAACGTGTGAAATGCTTGATAATGTAGGTGATATCAACAGGGAGGTATATTTTCTGGGTGATTTAAATATTCACTGGCTTTCATCAAGCTGCCCACTCAAGTGCCTGTAACCTGGTTCAGGTTATCAGTCAACCTACCAGAGTAGTTACAAAAAGAACAGGAATGAAATCATCAATATGTATTGATCACATCTTTACTAATTCTGCAGAAATTTGCTTTAAATCAGTATCCAAACCCATCGGATGTAGTAATGACAATATAGTAGTCATATCTAGGAAAACCAAAGTTCCAAAGGCTTGGCCTAATATAGTGTACAAGAGGTCAAGCAATAAGTTTTGTCATGATTCCTATGTTGATGTAAAGAATATTTATGGTCTGTGGTGTGTAATGAGGAGCAACCAGACTCTGCTTATTCCAGTTACTAATAAGCATGCGCCCGCTAATAAAATGACTGTAAAACATGTTAAATCCCAGTGGATCGATGAGGAATTGAAAAATTGTACGGTTGAGAGGGATGAGGCAAAAGGAATTGTCACGCCCTGACCTTAGTTATCTTTGTTTTGTGACATGGGTGGTTTGTTTAGTTTTGTATTGTCTAGGGTTTTTTGTATGTCTATGGATTTTCTAGTCTAGGTGTTTATATGTCTATGGTTGCCTAGATAGGTTCTCAATCAGAGGCAGCTATTTATCGTTGTCTCTGATTGGGAACCATATTTAGGTAGCCATATACCTTGGTTATTTTGTGGGTTGTTATTCTATGTTTAGTTACCTGTTCTGCACTAGCCATATTGGTTCACGGTTCGTTTTGTTGTTTTGTTAGTTTTGTTCAGTGTTTGTTCTTTGTTTGTTCTATTAAATAAGTATGTTCGCTTACAACGCTGCGCCTTGGTCTCCTATTTATGACGACTGTGACAGAACAACCCACCAGAATAGGACCAAGCAGCGTGCTAAAAAGGAGTGGACATCTTGGACCCGGGAGAAAGAGGAGTGGAAGACATCCTGGACCTGGGAGGAGGTAATGGCAGGGGACAAGAACCTGCCATGGAAGCAGGTGGAGATAGCACAGGAGGAACGGCATCGATATGAGGGTACACGGCTGGCACGGAAGCCCGAGAGGCAGCCCCAAGATTTTTTTTGGGTGGGGCACACGAGGAGATTGCATGAGTCAGGTCGGAGACCTGAGCCAACTCCTCGTGCTTACTGTGGGGAGCGTGTTATGCGGTGGAGCGCACGGTGTCTCCAGTGCTCTATTCTAGCCCGGTGCGCTCTATTCCAGTTCCTCACATTGGCTGGGCTGGAATGGGCATCCAGCCAGGAAGGAGGGTGCCGCCTCAGCACTCCTGGTCTTCAGTGTACCTCCTTGGACCAGGATATCCTGCGCCAGCTTTGCGTACTGTGTCTCCGGTGAGTCTACACAGCCCAGTACGTCCTGTGCCAGCGCCCATTTCGCCCATTTTCAGGGCGAAAATAAACATCCAGCCAGGACAGGTTGAGTCAGCTCTACACTCCAGACCTCCAGTACGCCTCCAGGGTCCAGTACGCCCTGTTCCTCCTCCCCGCACTCACCCTGAGGTGCGTGTCCTCAACTCGGCACCACCAGTTCCGGCACCACGCACCAGGCCTACAGTGCGCCTCCAGGGTCAAGTACGCCCTGTTCCTGCTCCTCGCACTCGCCCTGAGGCCTACAGTGCGCCTTGGTAGTACAGAGTATCCGGCAACAGTACCCAGTCCGGAGTGTCCTGCGACAGTGCCCAGTCCGGAGCGTCCGGCGACAGGGCCCAGTCCAGAGCATCCGGCGACAGTACCCAGTCCAGAGCGTCCGGCGATGGTGCCCAGGCCAGAGCGTCCGGCGACGGTGCCCAGTTCATAGCGTCTGACGACAGTTCACAGACTGGAACCTCCAACGACGGGCCACAGTCCGGAACCTTCAATGACGGGCCACAGTCCGGAACCTCCAACTACGGGCCACAGTCCGGAACCTCCAACGACGGGCCATAGTTCGGAACCTACAACGATGGGCAAGATGGCTCATTCATCACAAAACCCACTGATATTGCTAATTACTTTCATTATTTATTAATTGGCAAGATTAGCAGCTTTAGGCATGATATGCCAGCAACCAACGTTGACACTACACATCGAAGTATAGTTCATTAAATAAGACAAGCATTGTAATTTTGAATTCTGTAAAGTGAGTGTGGAAGAGGTGAAAAAATGATTGTTGTCTATCAATAGTGACATGCCACCGGGGTCTGACAACTTGGATGGAAAATTACTGAGAATAAGAGCGAACAATATTGCCACTCCCTTTTGCCATATCTTCAATCTAAGCCTACTAGAACATGTGTGCCCTCAGGCCTGGAGGGAAGCTAAAGTAATTCCGCTACCAAAGAATAGTAAAGCCCCCTTTACTGTCTCAAATAGCCGACCAATCAGCCTATTACCAACATTTAGTAAACTTTTGGAAAAAATAGTGTTTGACCAGATACAATGCAATTTTTCTGTAAACAAATTGACAACAGACTTTCAGCATACTTTTAAGGAAGGACGTTCAACTATCACAACACTTACACAAATGACTGATGATTGGCTGAGAGAAATTGATTATAAAACGATTGTGGGATCTGTTTTGTTAGACTTCAGTGCGGCTTTGAACATTATTGATCATAGTCTGCTGATGGAAAAGCTTACAGTATGTGTTATGACTTTACACCACCTGCTATAATTGTGGATAAGGAGTTGCCTTTCTAACAAAACACAGATGGTGCTCTTTAATGGAAACCTCTCCAACAGAATACAGGTAGAATCAGGAATTCTCCGGCCATTGTATTGGGCAGTTCAATGGTGAGAAATGTCTCAGTCCCTAGATCAAAAACGTTGTGCTGTCCAGGAGCACAAGTACAGGACATCAACAAGCTGCTCCCAAACATTTTAAACCAGCATCAGGAAATCGAGTTTATCATAGTTCATGTGGGATTCAATGACATTATGAAGGGCAGCTCAGAACAGCTGAGAACCGATTGGGCCTTTACTTGACACCAACAAACGCCTAATAAAATCTGGACCTGTGCCCTCCCGAAATCGTGGCCTTGAATGTTCCAGCAGACATTTAGCCCTCCATAACTGGCTACGAGACGATTGCTGCTCTGTGGGTGTAACATTCATTGCAAATTTTGATACCTTCTGGAAACAAAGCTTGTTTTATAAGGAGGATGGGATCCAACCAAATAATTTGTGTTCCTGGGTCCTTCCACGGCATTATAAGGCTGCATTGAGAAAATTACATATCAATGACACAAGCCTAGCTCAGTTAAACCATTGTGTCACTTAGTTGTCATACTGAATCAGAAAATGTATATTATCACAGTGGCGCGTTGGAAGACACAATGTAAGTAACCTTATTTACAGTGCATTCGGAAACTATTCAGACCCTTTGACTTTTTCCACATTTTGTTACATTACAGCCGTATTCTAAAACTGATAAAAATCATAATAATCCTTATCAATCGACACACAATACCTAATAAAGACAAAGCAAAAACAGGTTTTTATACATTTTTGCAAATGTTTTAAAAATAAAAGGTGAAATATGACATTTACATAAGTATTCAGACCCTTTACTCAATACTTTGTTGAAGCACCTTTGGCAGTGGTTACAGCCTAGAGTATTCTTGGATATGACACCACAAGCATGGCACACCTGTATTTGTGGAGTTTCTCCCATTCTTCTCTGCAGATCCTCTCAAACTCTGTTAGGCTGGATGGGGAGGGTCGCTGCCCAAGTATTTTCAGGACTCCAGAAATGTTCGATCGGGTTCAAGTCCGGGCTTTGGCTGGGCCACTCAAGGATATTCAGAGACTTGTACCGAAGCCACGCCTGTGTTGTCTTGGCTGTGTGCTTAGGGTCGTTGTCCTGTTGGAAGGTGAACCTTCGCCCCAGTCTGAGGTCCTGAGCGCTCTGGAGCATGTTTTCATCAAGGATCTCTCTGTACTTTGCTCCATTCATCTTTCCCTCGATCCTGACGAGTCTCCCAGTCCCTGCTGCTATAAAATATCCCCACAGCATGATGCTTCCACCACCATGCTTCACCGTAAAGATGGTGCCAGGTTTCCTCCAGAATTGACGGTTGGCATTCAGGCCAAAGTGTTCAATCTTGGTTTTATCAGACCAGAGAATCTTGATTCTCATGGTCTGAGAGTCCTTTAGGCGAACTCCAAGCGGGCTGTCATGCCTTTTACTGAAGAACGGCTTCCGTCTTGCTACTCTACCATAAAGGCCTAATTGGTGGAGTGCTGCAGGGATGGTTGTCCTTCTGGAAGGTTCTCCCATCTCCACAGAGGAACTCTGGTGCTCTGTCAGAATGACCATCAGGTTCTTGGTCACCTCCCTGACCAAGGCCCTCTACCCTGTTTTCTCAGTTTGGCTGGACGGCCAGCTCTAGGAAGAGTCTTGGTGGTTCCAAACTTTTTCTATTAAGAATGATGGAGGCAGCTGTGTTCTTGGAGACCTTCAATATTGCAGAAATGTTTTGGTACCCTTACACAGATCTGTGCCTTGACACAATCCTGTCTCGGAGCTCTACGGACAATTCCTTTGACCTCATGGCTTGATTTTTGCTTTGACATGCACTGTCAACTGTGGGACCTAGACAGGTATGTGCCTTGCCAAATCATGTCCAATCCATTTAATTTAGCACAGGTGACTCCAGTCAAGTTGTAGAAGCATCTCAAGGATGATCAATCGAAACAGGATGCACCTGAAGCTTAATTTCGAGTCTCATATCAAATGGTCTGAATACTTAGTGGCAAGAAAAAGTATGTGAATCCATATGAATTACCTGGATTTCTGCATAAATTGGTCATACAATTTGATTTGATCTTCATCTAAGTCACAACAATACACAAACAAAGTCTGCTTAAACTAATAACACACAAACAATTATAGGTTTTCATGTCTTTATTGAACACACCATGTAAACATTCACAGTGCAGGGTGGGAAAAGTATGTGAACCCTTGGATTTAATAACAGGTTGACTCTCCTTTGGCAGCAATAACCTCAACCAAACTTTTTCTGTAGTTTAGTATCAGACCTGCACAACGGTCAGGAGGAATCTTGGACCATTCCTCTTTACAAAACTGTTTCAGTTCAGCAATATTCTTAGGATGTCTGGTGTAAACCGCTCTCGAGGTCGTGACACAGCATCTCAATCAGGTTGAGGTCAGGACTCTGACTGGTCCACTCCAGAGGCATATTTTCTTCAGTTGAAGCCATTCTGTTGTTGATTTACTTCTGTGTTTTGGGTCTTTGTCCTGTTGCATCGCCAACTTCTGTTGAGCTTCAATTGGCGGACAGATAGCCTTAAATTATCCAGCAAAATGTTTTGATAAACATGGGAATTCATTTTTTTGTCGATAGCAAGTTGTCCAGGCCCTGAGGCAGCAAAGTAGCACCAAACCATGATGTTCCCGCCGCCATATTTTACAGTTGGGATGTGGTTTTGATGATTGTGTGCTGTGCCTTTTTTTCTCCACACATAGTGTTGTGTGTTCCTTCCAAACAACTCAACTGTAGTTTAATCTGTCCACAGAGTATTTTTCCAGGTGCACTTTTGTAAACTTCAGACGTGCAGCAATGCTTTTAGTGGACAGCAGTGAATTCTTCCCTTGAACACCATTCTTGTTTTAGTGTTTTACATATTGTAGACTCGTCAACAGGACGGCTGCTACCAGGGAGAGTAGCAACGGTGCTGATCTTTCTCCATTTATTGACACTTTTTCTTACCGTGGACTGATAAACATCAAGGCTTTTAGAGATTATTTTGTAGCCCTTTCCAGCTTTATGTAAATCAACAATTCTTAATCTTAGGTCTTCTGAGATCTCTTTTGTTTGAGGCATGGTTCACATCAGGCAATGCTTCATGTGCGTGCCAAACACATTTTGTGAGTGTTTTTTATATTGCAGGGCAGCTCTAACAACGTCTCCAATCTCGTCTCATTGATTGGACTCCCGGAGTCCTGACTCCGATTAGCTTTTGGAGAAGTCATTAGCCTTGGGCTTCACTTTTTCCAACCTACACTATGAATGTTTAAATTATGAATTAAATATAGACAAAAAGAATACAACAATTTGTGTGTTTTAGTTTAAGCACACTGTGTTTGTCTATTGTTGTGACTTAGAGGAAGATCAGATCAAATTTTTTGACCAATTTATGCAGAAATCCAAGTAATTCCAAAGGGTCCACATACTTTGTCTTGTAACTGTATGTAAACTATGTATTTCTGTTTTTTATTCGTAATAAATTAGCAAAAAATGATAACCTGTTTTTGCTTTGTCATTATGGGGTATTGTGTGTAGATTGATGTTTTTATTTTTTATTGAATAGATTTTCGAATAAGGCTGTAAATGTAACGAATTGTGGAAAAGTTAAGGGGTCTGAATACTTCCTGAATGCACTATATGGCACATAGTAATTGGAAGAGGGTGTTCAGCAGAGATAGATGGGATGGGCTGAGGGAAAGTGAGGTTTGGGATGTGTAGTTGCTTGCTGTGGGATTGTGTATGACGGTCAAAGATAAAAGTAAAAAAAGTTAAAAGTAAAAGTAAGTTTGAATGACACTGAGGGGCGACGTTGTTAAATCTGATACCTGTTTGCCTGAGGCTGATACCGCGCAGGTGTTTCAACGCATGTACACATGCATATACACACACTTGCATTCAAATGCACACACACACATACACACATGTAAATGGTGCCATACATGCACTCCAATGTATTCAGTTGGCCTTGCTGTTATGATTGTTGTTGTCCATGTCCTTAATTTTTGTATTGTTGTTTCCTTTTGTTTTTCTCTTTTTTCTCTTTTGTTCATTTTGTTGGTTATTGGTGCAGTGGGGGATGGTGGCTTGAGGGGTGGGGGGAGGTCTCGGATGGTTGAGGGGCAGCTCTCGGGGAACTGTGTGGGGGTGGGGGGCTGATCTTGGAATGCTGGTGGCCTGGTGTTTGGGAGTTTGTGCCGGTGGCTGATAGGTCGCTGGTTCGGGTCCCCGTTTTTGACCTTGTGGGAGATCCGTCAACATGCCCTTGAGCGGGGCGTTGACCCTGGTTGCTTCTGTGCGTCGCTCTGGATGGGAGTCTGTTAGATGACTGAATGTAATGTAAATGTTGAGCGGCTTCACTGCAAGTAGATTGTATGTTTTAATATTCAATTTCAAAAAAAGGAAAAACAAATTTCAAAAACAATTTTATTTGTGACAAATCATTGACTAAACACTTAACCCCAAATGAATCTTATAATAAAGAATGTGGAAATTGAGCAAGTTGAGGTTACAACTGCTTGGAATAACACTGGATTGTAAAACTGTCATGTTCAAAACATGTTTATACAGCAGTAGCGAAGATGGGGAGAAGTCTGTTCATAAGAAAGCGTTACTCTGCCTTTTTAACAACACTATCAACAAGGCAGGTCCTACAGACCCTAGTTTTGTCGCACCTGGACTGCTGTTCAGTCGTGTGGAAAGGTTCCACAAAGAGGGACCACTGAAAATTAGGATTGGCTCAGAACAGGGCAGCACGGCAGGCCATTAAATGTACACAGAGAGCTAACATTAATAATATGCATGTAAGTCTGAATGCACTGAGGTGTCTGTTTAAACTACTAGCACACAGCTCGAACACACATGCATACCCAACAAGACATGCCACCAAAGGTCTCTTCACAATCCCCAAGTCAAGAACAGACTATGGGAGGTGCACAGTCCTACATAGAGCCATGGAACATGGAACATGGAACTGTATTCCACATCAGGTTAATGATGCAAGCAGTAGAATCAAAACCTTATATGAAACAGCAGAGGGAGCATCCCCCTATCTACATTGACAAGACAGTAGTGGAGAGTTTTATAAGTTCCTCGGTGTACACATCACGGACAAACTGAAATGGTCCACCCACACAGACAGCGTGGTGAAGAAGGCGCAGCATCGCCTCTTTAACCTCAGGAGGCTGAAGAAATTCGGCTTGTTAAAAACACTCACAAACGTCTACAGATGCACAATCGAGAGCATCCTGTCGGGCTGTATCACCGCCTGGTACAGCAGCTGCTCCGCCCATAACCGTAAGGCTCTCTAGAGGGTAGTGAGGTCTGCACAACGCATCACCGGGTGCAAACTACCTGCCCTCCAGGACACCTACACCACCCGATGTCACAGGAAGGCCAAAAAGATCATCAAGGACAACAACCACCCGAGCCACTGCCTGTTCTCCCTGCTATCATCCAGAAGGCGAGGTCAGTACAGGATCATTCAAAGCGGGGACTGGGAGACTGAAAAACAGCTTCTATCTCAAGGCCATAAGACTGTTAAACAGCCATCACTAACATTGAGTGGCTGCTGCCAACATACCGACTCAACTCTAGCCACTTTAATAATGGAAAAATTTATGTAATAAATGTATCACTAGCCACTTTAAACAATGCCACTTTATATGATGTTTACATACCCTACATTACTCATTTCATGTGTATATATTCTGTACGCTATACCATCAACTGCATCTAGCCATCTTGATGTAATTAAATGTATCACTTGCCACTTTAAACAATGACACTTTATATAATGTTTTCATACCCTGCATTACTCATCTCATATGTACAGTGGGGCAAAAAAGTATTTAGTCAGCCACCAATTGTGCAAGTTCTCCCACTTAAAAAGACGAGAGAGGCCTGTAATTTTCATCATAGGTACACTTCAACTATGACAGACAAAATGAGAAGAAAAAAAATCCAGAAAATCACATTGTAGGATTTTTAATTAATTTATTTGCAAATTATGGTGGAAAATAAGTATTTGGTCAATAACAAAAGTTTATCTCAATACTTTGTTATATACCCTTTGTTGGCAATGACAGAGGTCAAACGTTTTCTGTAAGTCTTCACAAGGTTTTCACACACTGTTGCTGGTATTTTGGCCCATTCCTCCATGCAGATCTCCTCTAGAGCAGTGATGTTTTGGGGCTGTTGCTGGGCAACACGGACTTTCATCTCCCTCCAAAGATTTTCTATGGGGTTGAGATTTGGAGACTGGCTAGGCCACTCCAGGACCTTGAAATGCTTCTTACGAAGCCACTCCTTCATTGCCCGGGCGTTGTGTTTGGGATCATTGTCATGCTGAAATCTCACGATACATGGCCCCATTCATTCTTTCCTTTACACGGATCAGTCATCCTGGTCCCTTTGCAGAAGAACAGCCCCAAAGCATGATGTGTCCACCCCCATGCTTCACAGTAGATATGGTGTTCTTTGGATGCAACTCAGCATTCTTTGTCCCCCAAACACGACGAGTTGAGTTTTTACCAAAAACTTCTATTTTGGTTTCATCTGACCATATGACATTCTCCCAATCTTCTTCTGGATCATCCAAATGCTCTCTAGCAAACTTCAGACGGGCCTGGACATGTACTGGCTTAAGCAGGGGGACACGTATTGCACTGCAGGATTTGAGTCCCTGGCGGCTGTCACGCCCTGGTCTAAGTATTTTGTGTTTTTCTTCATGTATTGGGTCAGGCCAGGGTGTGGCATGGGGTTTTTGTATTGTGGTGTGTTTTGTCTTGGGGTTTTGGTGTGTATGTATTGGGATTGTAGCTAGTGGGGTTATCTAGCAAGGTCTATGGCTGTCTGGAGTGGTTCTCAATCAGAGGCAGGTGTTTATCGTTGTCTCTGATTGGGAACCATATTTAGGCAGCCATATTCTTTGAGTTTGTCGTGGGTGATTGTCCTTAGTGTCGTTGTTCCTATCTCTTTATTTATTTACACAAGTATAGGCTGTTTCGGTTTTCGTTACGTTCTTTGGTTTGTAGTGTTTTGTGTTTATTCGTGTTTCACGTTGTTCATTAAACATGGATCGCAATCTACACGCTGCATTTTGGTCCGACTATCCTTCACACCTAGAAAACCGTAACAGCGGCGTAGTGTGTTACTGATTGTAGGCTTTGTTACTTTGGTCTCATCTCTCTGCAGGTCATTCAATAGGTCCCCCGTGTGGTTCTGGGATTTTTGCTCACCTTTCTTGTGATCATTTTGACCCCACAGGGTGAGATCTTGCGTGGAGCCCCAGATCGAGGGAGATTATCAGTGGTCTTGTATGTCTTCCATTTCCTAATAATTGCCCCCACAGTTGATTTCTTCAAACCAAGCTGCTTACCTATTGCAGATTCAGTCTTCCCAGCCTGGTGCAGGTCTACAATTTTGTTTCTGGTGTCCTTTGACAGCTCTTTGGTCTTGGCCATAGTGGAGTTTGGAGTGTGACTGTTTGAGGTTGTGGACAGGTGTCTTTTATACTGATAACAAGTTCAAACAGGTGGCATTAATACAGGTAACGAGTGGAGGACAGAGGAGCCTCTTAAAGAAGAAGTTACAGGTCTGTGAGAGCCAGAAATCTTGCTTGTTTGTAGGTGACCAAATACTTATTTTCCACCATAATTTGTAAATAAATTCATTAAAAATCCTACAATGTGATTTTCTGGATTTTCTTTTCTCATTTTGTCTGTCATAGTTGAAATGTACCTATGATGAAAATTACAGGCCTCTCTCACCTTTTTAAGTGGGAGAACTTGCACAATTGGTGGCTGACTAAATACTTTTTTGCCCCACTGTATATACTGTACTCTATACCATCTACTGCATCTTGCCTATGCCGTTCGGCCATCACTCATTCATGTATTTTTATGTACATATTCGTATTAATTCCTTTACACTTGTGTGTATAAGGTAGTTTTTGTGAAATTGTTAGGTTAGATTACTTGTTAGATATTACCGCATGGTCGGAACTAAGAAGCACAAGCATTTCGCTACACTCGCATTAGCATCTGCTAACCATGTGTATGTGACAAATACAATTTGATTTGATTTGAGACACACACAGGCACAGACACACATACACATGATAAGACACACATTCTACACTCGTACACATGGATGTTGTATTGTAAATATGTGATTGTGGAGTAGTGGCCTGAGGGAACACATTAAATGTATTGTTATGAAATGTAATGTTATGTGATATTTTAAATTGTTTATAACTGCCTTAATGTTGCTTGACCCCAAGAAGAGTAGCAGCTAATGGGGATCCTTAATAAATACAAATACAAAAATCCAAATAGCCATGATTTACATTTTGTTGAAAGATTTCAATATGATTGTTAAATTTCAGCCTTGCGTTGTCTACTTTCAGAATCCTCTTTTTTTGATTGGGGACCTTCTTACTGATGAATGTAATTGTTTTTCTTGTGCTGTATTTTAGTTTGTTTTACATTGTATCTGATTTTAATTTAATTGTGTCTGATGAATTGTGTGTGCAGGACTCCCTTGTGAAAGAGACCCTGGTCTCAATGGTGACTCCCTGTTTGAATAAAGAATGAGAAGAATAGGGTGCCATTTAGGACGCATCCACGGAAAGGAAGCTCCCTATGGTTACTGGTCAAAGTAGTACCATTTGGGACAGAGGACCCCTCCTGTATAGTCTAATCAAATTTCACACATGGCTTGGTACTAATGTGTGTGTCAGCCCCTGAGGAGTGTGTGAAGCTGCTGATCTGAGTGGCACCACTCACCTTTAACACCCCCGCGCTTGGTTTGCCACTCTGGCTGCTGAGGCGAGCTCAGTGATGGCCTATGGTGGGCTGCAGGGTTGTTCAGGGCCCCAATGACGCAGTTATGGCTGAGTCATCTTCGCGCCACATAGTCACTCACCACATCTGTCCAGAGGGAAGAGGACAGGATCTGTCCATATTTTTTTTTTACACATTTTATTTAACCTTTATTTAACTAGGCAAGTCAGTTAAGAACAAATTATTATTTACAATGATGGCCTACCCCGCCAAACCTGGACGATGCTGGGCCAATTGTGCACCACGCAGGACTCCAATCACAGCCAGATATGATACGGCTTGGATTTGAACCAGGGACTGCAGTGACGCTTCTTGCAACCCGGAAAATCAGAATCAGAATAATCTTTATTCACTAAAGACATTTACATATACCAGGAATTTGACAATAAACAGAATATACAGACAAATAACCAGAATAACTATATGTCTACATTTTATTGTTATACAGTATTTTATATTGTATCAGTATGACTTTGGTAATAGTGTGGTCAGGGCAAGAGCTAGGGATGTTCTCTTTTATGATTATTTTAAAGTGCTCCTCTCCTAATAGTACATTGATCATACTACTGTACATATAATTAACCCAAAAGGCTAAGAAAGAGGCTTGATTAACCCTCATTATCAAAGGTCTAGTTTAACATAATATGACATAATAGTGTTTCTTCGAAAGAAAGGACCTCTTTCTGTTGCACATTTAAATAAGCACCACACGGTATGGCTTGTTATATTGTTCATGCATATTTGTGTTCTGAGGAACATCTAACTTGGTTTCAGAAGAAAATCACTTTACATTTCCTTATGAAGGGGGCTTCACACAGTACATAAGCCTTGGATATCAGCCATTCAAAGTCGGCCTTAGTGGGAGTGACCATAGAATTCTATGGGAGTGACCTAGCAAAACCATTCCCCCTGGTTGTCACTTGTTAACACACCCACAAAGTCATAATTACGGTTAAATCCCGCCCATTTACACAACTACCTTCTTAAAACATTATTTTAAACCTAACCTGAAGCTTAACCCTCACTTTAACCATATGGATAACCTCATGCCTAACTATAAGGTTAAATTATGGAGGACCAAACCTGCCTTAATTAGAATCAAATGAAATGAATAAATAAATAAATAAAAGAACACATAAATAGATTAATACATTAATAAATAAATGCACATATAAATAGATAAATAAACAAATGCACACATAAATAAATAAATGGACGAATTATTGACACATAAATAGATAAATAACTATTTAAATAATTAATCACACTTTCTTTCATTTTATTAATTTAGTTATTTCTGTATTACTTCCTGATAATGAGGTCAGTGCATGTTGATCAATTGCATTTGCCTGGGCTGCATTCAGTATGACAGAACATGTTCAAAGTTTAAAGGCCATGTTTCACATTAGCAACCCCCAAACAATAATGTGTAGCGCATATAGCTATGTATCAATATGATGTCACTTTTTGGGGGGAAATTGTATGCTGCTGTGCCACACGTGCACTATAAAAACACACACAAAAAACAAATGTAACGTTGTCCTTGCTTGCATATAAACGTATTAACAGTTTTAGAACACTGAGCCATGGACGGCCTGCACCAGGTGGCTGTGTGGAATGGGTTGCTTTTGACAATAAGGCACCGGACTATTATTGAACCTAGAAGAAGACCAAGAGAGGGGAGTAGGGAAGAAGGAGTCGATCGCGATGAGCTAAAGGAATGTCCGTTTAGCCAGAAAAGCATGGTAAGCTAACGTTACTGAGTATCAAGCTAGCTAGCTTGGCTACAACTGATAAAGTCGAGTTGGCAACTTGCTGCATTTTACAGCCAGACTCTCAGTTTTATACTTAGCTAGCTAGCTAGTTAATTACCTAAATTACAGTTACCATAAACCATTATTATCTAGCTAGCTACAATAGCTAAATATCTGTCAGTTGTAAAGCAAGCAGGATCGTGGCATGTCAGAAGCAATGCATGCTGGCTAGCTCACGTTAACTATTTCACTTATTAAGCAACAGAGTGGATACTTAATTAATGAGCTAGTAACTAGCTAACTACAGTCAAATAAGTTGGAGCATGTTGTCATGATGGAATAAATCCTCAATGTGAAGCTAGCCACAATATCGATTAGCCACAATAGTGGAATTTGCTGTTCGCATTAGCAATTGTTAGTGAGGTAAGACGTGGGGCCAAAATAGAATTATATTAGCCAGCTATGAATTCACATGTATGCCATGTAACTACTTTAGAGGAAAAGTGTACTTACTATGCTTGTATTTGTATTTATTATGGATCCCCATTTTGCTACTCTTCCTGGGGTCCAGCAAAGTGAAGGCAGTTATACAGTTATAACAGATTTCACAACATATTAATTGTGTGCTCTCAGGCCCCTAATCTATAACACAAAATCCATGTGTATGTGTGTATAGTGCATATGCTATTTTGTGTTTGCATACATGTGTCATAGATCCCTGTGACCAAGAAAGCGAAGGTAACCTGCCTAAATGACTACAGACCCGTAGCACTCACATTGGTAGCCATGAAGTGTTTTGAAAGGCTGGTTATGGCTCACATCAACACCATCATCCCGGAAACCCTAGACCCACTCCAATTCGCATATACCGCCCCAACAGATCCTCAGATGACTCAATCACACTCCACACTGCCCTTTCCAACCTGGAAAAAAGGAACACGTATGTGAGAATTGTGTTCATTGACTATAGCTCAGCGTTCAACACCATAATGCCCTCGAAGCTCATCACTAAGCTAAGGAACCTGGGACTTAACACCTCCCTCTGCAACTGGATCCTGGACTTCCTGAAGGGTCGCCCCCAGGTGGTAAGGGTAGGCAACAACACATCTGCCACGCTGATCTTCAACACTGGGGCCCCTCAGGGGTGTGCTCAGTCCCCTCCTGTACTCCCTGTTCACCCACAACTGCATGGCCAAGCGCAACTCCAAAAGCATCATTAAGTTTGCTGACGACACAATAGTGGTAGGCCTGATCACCGACAACGATGAGACAGGCTATAGGGAGGAGGTCAGAGACCTAGCAGTGTGGTGCCAGGACAACAACCTCTCCCTCAATGTGTGCAAGACAAAGGAGCTGATTGTGTACTACAGGAAAAGGAGGGCCGGACATGCCTCCATTCACATCGAAAGGGCTGTAGTGGAGCGAGACAAGAGTTTCAAGTTCCTTGGTGTCCACATCACCAACAAAGTATCATGTTCTAAACATACCAAGACAGTTGTGAAGAGGGCACAACACCTTTTCCCCCACCGGCAGCGGCGGATTTAGGTATGGGCAACATGGGCAGCTGCCCAGGGCGGCATCTTGTCGGGGGCGGCACGGGGTGCCCGCACAATTTTTTTTGGAGTGGTGACATTTGCGTGTTAGGGTTTCTATTGCTCATTTGCACATCACGTCAATGATATCATATCACTGTGTGGGACTGTGGGTCAATTAACCTTGTCGGAGTGGGCACCCTGATTCTAGTTTGTGAGCTAGGCAGGCTACTGCCAGGGAAGCTCTCCCACTCAGAAGTACAAGATGGGGAGGGCGGTGGGGGTAGGTTGACTTCAGGTCTCCCCACTGGAAGCCCGAGGTAGGGGGAGCGGAGGAATCTATCAAACAGCGCATCTCTAACGTTGTACAGTACTAATGCAATTAGTAAATTCATTCACACTAAGAAATGCTGCCAAATAAACCACAATTAATTCATAATACTGTGAATATATAGTTTCACAGACATATTGTTGCATTTTCTTCTGGTTTGTGCGAAATCGTTAAGAATAATATAAAACCGGTCTGCACACCACCAAGGTGAATTGGTTTAGTCTTGACTCTTGGTTGACAGTGTTGGGGGATGGGTAATGTATTGATGCTCGGGTGCCAAATCAAAACAAATGGATAAGAAAAGGTCTAAGCCATCAGGTGCCCAGTTTAGCAAAAAGAGGAAAGAAGAAGAGGAGAAACTTGCAAAAAATAAAGGTATGCAGCTATGTCATCTCTTTATGTGTATAATATTATGCATGTCATGAAATTGGCTAGTATAACACTTATGTTTGTTAGCCTATGTTGCCTGGTATGCTATTACACATAGGGCGACAATATTCAGTTTTCTGTCCAACTAGCTTACATAACATTGATATAATTTCACAGTTTCATCATGATAATGTGTGTAGCCTACAGCAAAATGATTACAACTTAACTAGCACATTATTGATTTGTTTAACTTTCATTTGTATTTATTATGGACCCCCATTAGCTGCTGTGAAAGCAGCAGCTACTCTTCCTGTAGTCCAGCAAAATTAAGGCAGTTTATACAATTTTAAAAACATTACAATACATTCACAGATTTCACAACACAATGTGTGCCCTCAGGCCAACACTCCACCACTACCACATATCCACAGTACTAAATCCATCTGCATGTATAGTGCGTATGTTATCGTGTGTGTGTGTGTGTGTGTATGCTGTGTCTGTGCCAATGTTTGTGTTGCTTCACAGTCCCCGCTGTTCCATAACGTGTTTTTTAATCTGTTTTTTTTTTTCAATCTAATTTTACTGCTTGCGTCAGTTACTTGATGTGGAATACAGTTCCATGTAGTCATGGCTCTATGTAGTACTGCGTGCCTCCCATAGTCTGTTCTGGACTTGGGGACTGTGAAGAGACCTCTTGTGGCATGACTTGTGGGGTATGCATGGGTGTCCGAGCTGTGTGCCAGTAGTTTAGACAGACAGCTTGGTGCATTGAAATACAGTATATGAGTCTGACACCCTAAATACATTTGTTGCACAATTAAATATACATGTCATTGTGCACAATTTATCAAACTTTCAGAATAGGAACCAAATGAACCATACAATCTCCTTGGCTAATTCTAGGCATAAAGACACCCCAAAAGACTCAATATATCACAAAATATATAAAATATCAGCATAATATAGACGTCTTTTAAGTTATCCGACAGCATTTGAAATTCCCCTTACTGAGCTCAGGACCTAGTCAATACAATCACAGAAAACGTTAATGATGTCACCTCAATTTGAAAAGAAGAACTGATTTCAGCATTAAAAGACTCCAAAAAATGGCCAATCATTTCAGGTCCAGCACCATCGTTGGGTGTGAAAGATTCAGCAGACTGCTGGCATTACACATCTGGCTAAAATACTACTGTAGCTCTGCTGGAGTCACTTTTATTGATAACTTTGACACCTTCTGGAAACAGAAGATACTCCCCTGCCTCAGCCAATCTGTAATGTCCCCGCGTCCCAGCCGACGACAGGTTCCCACGCATCAGCAGGGATGACCGATCCGCTCCTGATCCTTGGGAACGTTCCTTGGGTTGGTGTCCTGCGGCTGGAGCCGAACACGCCGGGGAGGGGGTACCGTCAGGTATGCTCTCTCTCTCCGGCGCTCTAGGTCGCCATGCTCCTGCGTCTTAGCCAGATTGACAGGTTTCCCACGCCTCTGCAGAGGTGTCTGGTCCGCTCCTGATCCCTGGGATCATCATTTTGGTCAGTGTCCTGGGGCCGCGCGTCGGGGAGGGTGTACTGTCATGTGTGCTCCTTCTCCGGCCTCTAGGTCATCAGGCTGGTCATTATGGCGCACACCTGTCACCATCATTACGCGCACCTGCGTGTCATGACACTCATCTGGACTCCATCACCTCCTTGATTATCTTTCCAAATATGTCACTCCCTTTGGTTCCTTCCCCAGGTGTTTCTGTTTCAGTGTCATGTCTGTGTGCTGTTAGGGCTTCTTGTTTTGTATTATGTTCTGTTTATTTTGGAATGTTTTTATATAAATTCAACGACAGTAATGAATTAATTTGACAAAAAGGAAAAATAATTTAAAATCGCACTGTGGATGTATTAGTCTTCATAATTGAATTGGGGCATACTTACACTGAGTATACCAAACATGAGGAACACCTTAATATTGAGTTGCACCCCCCTTTTGCACTCAGAACAGCCTCAAATCATCGGGGCATGGACTTTACCAGGTGTCGAAAGCGTTCCACAGTGATGCTGGCCCATGTTGACTCCAATGCTTCCCACAGTTGTGTCAAGTTGGCTGAATTTCCTTTGGGTGCTGGACCATTCTTAATACACACGGTATACCGTTGACTGTGAAATAGCCCAGCAGCATTGCAGTTCTTGACACAAACCGGTGCACCGGCACCTACTACCATACCCCATTCAAAGGTACTTAAATCTTTTGTCTTTCCCATTCACCCTCTGAATGGCACACATACACAATCTATGTCTCAAGTCTTAAAAATCCTTCTTTAACCTGTCTCCTCCCCTTCATCTACACTGATTGAAGTGGATTTAACAAGTGACATCAATAAGGGACCATAGCTTTCATAGGATTCACCTGGTCAGCCCATGTTATGTTTTGTATACTCAGTGTATATTTCACTGTAGAACCTTACCTATGAATTGTGGATCAATGGAATTGTGAATCAGCCTATTCAGTGACACCCACAGAACACAACTGTGAATAGTTTACACACATATACAGCCTTACCTATGAATCTTGCTTCCATTGTGTAAAAGCAGGCAAAATCAGTCGAGCAATGCACCGTGACATTGATCAACCAATGGTGTGCTAGATACCACCCACAGACGTTTGATTGACACACCCATATTATCATATTGGAGGAAGAAATACAGAAATAAATTAATAAATATATAAATGAATTAAATTAAAGTTTGAATAATTAGATAATACATAGATAAATAATTAAATAAATAGAGATATGTAGAGAAATTTAAAACATTGTCATTTTTTTTCTTATTTCCTTTCTCATTTAATTATGTCTCAATTTATTTATGTATCTATTTACAGTGCATTTTCGGTGCATTTCTGTTTTTTATATAAATTTGTCACAATTTCTAAAAACCTGTTTTCACATTGTCATTATGGGGTATTGTGTGTAGATTGCTGAGGAAATTGTTTATGTAGTCCATTTTAGAATAAGGCTGTAAACGTAGTAAAATGTGGAAGAAGTCAAGGGGTCTGAATATTTTTCAAAGGCATTTGTGTGCATTTATTTAATTCTAATTAAATAATTAGAATGGCAGGTTTGGTCCTCCATATTAAATTAAAACCAAAAAGCAAATTTTATGAATTTGTACGATATAGTCAATTTTGACTTTGTGTCTGTGTTATTTAGTTATTTAAAAAAACAGGTCCTACTTTCCAGCTAGCTAATTAGCAGTGGACAGAGCTAGCTAGCTAATGGCTCCACCAAGAAGAAGAAAGACTACACCCTTAGAAACTGTGGTCGATGTGTGTCAGAGTTACAAACACAATATCTTTATTGCCAATACGACAGAGGTGCACAAGACACATGGGGGAAGGTGTTGTGGGAGATGATTGGTTTGTAGATTAAGCCAATGAGTAATGTGAGTTAAACCACTGTTCCTAGGCCGTCATTGTAAATAAGAATTTGTTCTTTAACTGACTTGCCTAGTAAAATAAAGGTTTAAAAAAAGAAGTGTATTTTTTATTTTTTTTACCCATCTACCAATAGATGCCCTTCTTTTCGAGTCATTGAAAAACATCCCTGGTCTTTGAGGTTGAATCTGTGTTTGAAATTCACTGCTCGACTGAGAGTCATTACAGATAATTGTATGAGTGGGGTACAGAGATAAGGTAGTCATTCAAAAATCATGTTAAACACTATTATTGCACACAGACTGAGTTCATGCAACTTATGTGACTTGTTACTCACATTTTTACTCCTGAAGTTATTTAGTCTTACCATAACAAATGGGTTGAATACTTATTGAGTCAATACATTTCAGCTTTACATTTTTTATTAATTTGTAAACATTTTTGAAAAACACAATTCCACTGACCTTATCTGTGTAGGCGAGTGCCCCCCCCAAAATCTCAATGTAACACATTTCAAATGCAGGCTGTAACACAACAAAATGTGTAAAAAGTCATGGGGAGTGAAAACCTTCTCAAGGCACTGTAGATCTATTTGTTAGAAAGAATACTATATTTCTCTTGACAAAGTTATGCTGAATGTAAAACATGGCTCAGTTTACCCCACTCTCCCCGAATTAATGAAATTGATTGGTGACTGTTTTAATTGATGAAGCGAGACACAGAGACAAAGACATAGACATCCATTGAGTTTGACTGTGCCCACCCACTACACAAGTTCAACGTAGTACCCTCCGGCATCCCACTGTAAAAAAAATAAAAGAAAAGGGGGTTGATAACCACCCTAGAGGTGATGACTTTTGGTCATTTACTGCTTGTTTATACAGAAGTACTAATGTAACATAGACAGTAGGTCATTCCCTCAAACGATTAAGTTCAGCGTTCATCTGCCATATGGGAGAGGAAAAGGAGATTTGATGTCCCTGGCACAGACAAACAGGTACACAGACACCAATCATAGAATGGAATGTCTTTTCACCAAGCCATCGTAAATCTACTGTCAGTGTTAAAATCTCAGCGGCTCCTCTCAATTCACAGACACAGAGTTCTAAGAACACTATTATGTTGCCTATTAGATATGACAGTGGGAATGTACTAATATAGGGATACATTCTAATATAAAAGTAATGTGATTAACATAATGTTGTAATTCTACGACACTGGACAGAATTTTTTATTTTTTAATCCGTTATTTTACCAGGTAAGTTGACTGAGAACACATTCTCATTTGCAGCAACGAGCTGGGGAATAGTTACAGGGGAGAGGAGGGGGGATGAATGAGCCAATTGTAAATATAAATGCAACATGCAACAATTTCAATGCTTTTACTGAGTTACAGTTCATATAAGGAAATCAGTCCATTTAAATACATTCATTAGGTCCTAATTTATAGATTTCACATGACTGGGAATACAGATATGGATCTGCTGGTCACATATACTTTTTTTTTTTAAAGTAGGGGTGTGTATCAGAAAACCAGTCAGTATCTGGTGTTACCACCATTTGCAGCATGCAGCTCGACATCTTCGCACAGAGTTGATCAGGCTGTTGATTGTGGCCTGTGGAATGTTGTCCCACTCCTCTTCAATGGGCCAGCAGCATACCACCCTGCATCCCACTGCTGGCTTGCCACTGAAGCTAATGAGGGTTGTTCCTGGTTGGTCCCTGGATGGGAGAGGAGTAGGAGGAACTTTTTAGGAAGAAGTCTTTAAGAGGAAGTCTTAAGGAGGAACTCTTTCCTCTGGTCTAAAATAAAATATCTCAATACCCCAGGACAATGATAGGGAAAAAAACATTGTGTAGGGTGCCGTCTTTAGGATGGGATGTTAAACTGGGGTCCTGAAGATCCCATGGCACTTATCATAAGAGTAGGGGTGTTAACTCCAGTGTCTTGGCTAAATTCCCAATCTGGCCCTCATACCATCATGGCCACCTAATTATCCCCAGCTTCCAATTGGCTCATTCATCCCCCTTCCTCTCCCCTGTAACTATTCCCCAGGTCGTTGCTGTAAATGAGAATGTGTTTTCAGTCAACTTACCTGGTAAAATAAAGGTAAAATAAATAAATACAATTCAATGGGTGTGCGATGTTGCTGGATATTGCCGGGAACTGGAACACGCTGTCGATCCAGAGCATTCCAAACATGCTCAATGGGTGACATGTCTGTTGACTATGCAGGACCATGGAGGAACTAGGACATTTTCAGCTTCCAGGAACTGTGTACAGATCCTTGTGACAAGGGGCCATGTATTATCATGCTGAAACATGAGGTGATGGCAGCAGATGAATGGCACAACAGTGGGCCTCAGGATATCTCTGTGCATTCAAATTGCCATCGATAAAATGCAATTGTGTTCGTGGTCCGTAGCATATGCCTGCCCATACCATAACCCCACACCCACCATGGGGCACTCTGTTCACAACACTGACATCAGCAAACCGCTCACCAACAAGACACTATCTGCCCGGTACAGTTGAAACCAGGATTCATCGATGCAGAGCACAGTATACCAGTGGCCATCGAAGGTGAGCATTTGTCCACTTAAGCTATTAATTCAGCTCATGAAACATGGGACCAACACTTTACATGTTGCTTTTATATTTTTTTTCAGTATAGTTACAAAATATTAACATAAATGACAGAATGAAAATAAGGAAGATAGTACAGAATAAACATATTCCAAAACATGCTTCCTGATTGCAATAAGCCACTAAAGTAAAACTGAAAAAAAATGTTGCAAAGAATTTAACTTTATGTCCTGAATACAAAACATTATGTTTGGGCCAAATCTAACAAAACACAACACTGAGTACCACTCGTTCATATTTTCAAGCATGGTGGTGGCTGCATCATGTTATGTGTATGCTTGTCATTGGCAAGGACTGTCAGTGCCAGTACATATGCCTCCATCCTACACAAATGACTCATCATACAAAATACATTTGCAAGACTAGCCCCCTCCAATTACCTGGCTCCATCTGAAACATTGTTTAAAACCTCTTAAGTCGACCCCCTACTTTTTCGAACATTCTGTTAAAAATCGCGCAACATTTCGGCGTCCTGCTACTCATGCCAGGAATATAGTATATGCATATGATTCGTATGTATGGATAGAAAACACTCTCACGTTTCTAAAACTGGTTAAATCACCGCTGTGACTATAACAGAGTGTTTCATCGAAAAGCGCAAGAAAAACTGATCACTGAAAACTGAAAAAAATATCCATGCGCCACTTGCATGTATTGTTGAAGGGGCACGAAATTAAATGGGGCCGAGATTGCAAGTCCTACAGCTTCCACACGATGTCACCAGTCTTGTCAATTGCCTTCTCGTTGTTTCTTGGTCAAACGAGGAAGAGAGACCACTTTCCATCCGGTCTCCGACAGGAAGTTTTGGAAGAGAGATTTCGGAAGATGATTTGAAAGCGTGGAGCTATTGAATACACATCGCCTCGTGATCAATTTGATAGATTATTAACGTTTACTAATACCTAAAGTTGGATTACAAAAGTATTTCAAAGTGTTTTGTGAAAGTTTATCGTCGACTTTTTTAATTTAAAAAAATGACGTAGCGTTTTGAAACTGTGTTTTTTTCTGAATCACACAGTTTCCATAGATGGATATTTTGGGTATATATGGACCGATTTAATCGAAAAAAAAAAGACCCAATAGTGATGTTTATGGGACATATAGGAGTGCCAACAAAGAAGCTCGTCCAAGGTAATGAAAGTTTTATATTTTATTTCTGCTATTTGAGTAGCGCCGGCTACGCTAATTCTTTTGTTTACGTCGCCTTCAGGTATTTCGGGGTGTTGCATGCTATCAGATAATAGCTTCTCATGCTTTCGCCGAAAAGCATTTTAATAATCTGACTTGTTGGCTAGATTCACAACGAGTGTAGCTTTAATTCAGTGCCCTGCATGTGTGTTTTGATGAACGTTTGAGTTTTAACGAGTGCTATTAGCATTTGGCGTAGCGCATTTGCATTTGCTGATGGCTAGATGAGACGTCTGCGTCTCAGGTCGACGCAAGAGGTTAAGAAACTCAATATCTTGTCTATTTACGACACGTACACCAATTATGCATATTCATCTACAAATACTCATACCTCCCACACAACTTACCGAAATCCGTTAATGGATTCTTCCAGGTTAATTCTGCGATAACATTCACCCTCCCAACTGCCACATCTCACAGTCAATTCTCTATCAGATATAGAGGTACCTGGAATTCTTATCTTCACATCGCCAAAACATCATCATCCCTCAATAACATCAAGCTAAGACTGGGGGTCAGCCTGATGACCCAAACTACTCAGTAATCTTCTCCACACTCACACACACATTTAAACAATAAAAATTATTACTGATCAATGAATTTATAATTCATCAGTTTTTTTGTGGTGTGGTTTTCATATAAGCCCTTTTTTAATCTATTTGTCAAGTTGTATAATGATAGGAGACAGCCGCAGGAATACAATTTTAAAATAGCACTCCCCCGGCCGGACCTGACTGTACTGTACTCAAGCCCTAGGTAGAAAATCCGCTCACTCCCCCGGCCGGACCTGACTGTAACACATCAGGAACCTGCCTACTTCCTGATTGACCCTCTCCACCTGCCCATTTTCTTGATGATGGTACCCGAAGGTGAGACTGACCGTGACCCCCAGGCGTTCCATGAACGCCTTCCATTTGCGAGGTGAACTGAGGGCCACGGTCTGACACAATATCCTCCGGGATCCCAGAGTGCCGGGAAGACGTGCGTGAAAAGATTCTCCGCAGTTTGTATGGCCGACGGAATCCCAGGCAGAGGAAGGAAGTGACAAGCTTTGGAAAACCGGTCCACAACGACGAGAACAGTGGTGTTCCCCTGGCTGGGGGGAAGGTCAGTGACAAAGTCCATCGAGAGGTGAGACCAGGGTCATTGTGGAACTGGCAGGGGAAGCAGCTTTCCATAAGGGAGGTGTTTGGGTGTCTTAAACTGGGCACAGATGGATCAAAACAACCTAAAACAGGGTGCGTGGGGGTGTCTATAATCAAGAAGGTAATCTGTTCTAAATGAGTGTCATGTGTCAGCAGAGAAATGGGAACAGTGATGTGATGTACGAGCCCTGTCCCTATTGGACAATCATCTAGGGCACGAACCGGAACGGATGACTGTAGGGGAACCAAAGGAATGCGTAATGCAGAATCTAAAAGATTGACGGCAGCTCCAGAATCAATCAGAGCTAATGGGAGTGAGGGGCTAGGATATTCAGGGAATTTATTGGGAAAACACACTGGTTGAGTTGACAGAAAAGGAGAGGAGATCTTGCATCCTCCCTGGGTGGGAGCAGGGGAGAACCGAACAACATTTATGTTCTAGAGAAGGTATAAAAGATCGGTGAAGAATCCAGCTACGAACTGGTCCGTTTGGTACCATTTTGTGAAACTCGTGGGAGACAATACGGCCACATTACCATAACGCTGTTTATATAATAGCCTCAGTTATGAGGCTTGCATCTAATTGCTGTACAGGATGAATGAGGAAAGACTAAATTATTTGTGAAATTATGGGATGCTATGTAATGATGTAATTTGAGAGAAATGTATTTCTGTGTAAAGTTTCACTTAAGTCTCTGGCACGCCCCCATGAACACAGTTAGGACCTGGCGTCATGAGACAGCCCTTTTCTGCTCTTCCGAATAAAACACCCACCTTGAGAATTTCTCAACAGACCATGTTTCTCTCAATTACGAAAGGACAAAGGTTGCAGACCAGCTTACCTTGATAACGAGAGGACCAAGGTTTGAGTAGATGACGGAATCTTTTAACCATACCACGTGGTTAAACTCTTAGACTATCGATACCGACAGAATATGAACAAGTCTTTGATATTGATTACTAGTCTGCAGCTAGGAATTCAGTATCATTGAACGCGAAGACCGACAACCGTCGAAACATCTATTCTATAACGACATGAATGAATGTCACTCTGAACTATCTATTTTAACCATGGCAGAGAAAGCGAGGGCGAACAGACTCTCCAACAGAAACAAACTTTTCAACAGAGATCCCAAAGACACACTGAGCGTAAATGTATATATTGATTGCAATTATTCCCAAATGAGTGAGCGTTCATGTGCAAAGGATTAGCATTTCAATTGTTAATGAATTAACTGTGTGTTGTCTTATCTCAGTCGACCCCCACCCCCTTTTGTACACCAAGCCGCGACGCCGGTTTATCCCACTAGGAAAACTCCGTTATCATTTCCTAACATGAGGTAAATAATTCATTAATTTGAAGACTAAGTGATCAGATATTAAAATATTTGAAAAGTTGTATTAGGAAAATTATAACTTTGTAATCTGAATATTTTCCTTGGTGCCCCGACTTCCTAGTTAATTACATTTGCCTGATTAACTAATCACAAAATGCTAATTACAGAGAATATTTGATAAAAACTAAAGTCTTCAGTTAATGATAGTAAAGACACGACAACGGATAACACGCAAGCCGATACAACAGAGCACAGGTACTCACAAGACTAACGGACATGGAACAATAATCAAAAAGGACAATGGGGAACAGAGGGCACATAGTGGGGCAAAAAAGTATTTAGTCAGCCACCAATTGTGCAAGTTCTCCCACATAAAAAGATGAGGCCTGTAATTTTCATCATTAGGTACACTTCAACTATGACAGACAAAATGAGAAAAAAAACCCAGAAAAATCACATTGTAGGATTTTTTATGAATTTATTTGCCTCAGTTCATTGGCTAGCTCCACTCCTATTCCCCATGCGCTCTCTTTTGATGACTTCTGTAACCGTAATAGCCTTGGTTTCATGCACGTTAACATTAGAAGCCTCCTCCCTAAGTTTGTTTTATTCACTGCTTTAGCACACGCTGCCAACATGGATGTCCTAGCCGTGTCTGAATCCTGGCTTAGGAAGACCACCAAAAACTCTGAAATCTCCATCCTCTGAAATCTCAACAACATTTTCAGACAAGATAGAATGGCCAAAGGGGGCGGTGTCGCAATCTACTGCAGAGATAGCCTGCAGAGCTCTGTCCTACTATCCAGGTCTGTACCCAAACAATTTTAACTTCTACTTTTAAAAATCCACCTCTCTAAAAACAAGTCTCTCACCGTTGCCGCCTGCTATAGACCACCCTCTGCCCCCAGCTGTGCTCTGGACACCATATGTGAACTGATTGCCCCCCCCCATCTATCTTCAGAGCTCGTGCTGCTAGGTGACCTAAACTGGGACATGTTTAACACCCCAGCCATCCTAGAATCTAAGCTTGATGCCCTCAATCTCACACAAATTATCAATGAACCTACCAAGTACCACCCCAAAGCCGTAAACACGGGCACCATCATAGATATCATCCTAACCAACTTGCCCTCGAAATACACCTCTGCTGTTTTCAACCAAGATCTCAGCGATCACTGCCTGATTTCCTGCATCCGTAATGGGTCAGCGGTCAAATGCCCTCCACTCACTGTCAAACGCTCCCTGAAACACGTCAGCGAGCAGGCCTTTCTAAATCGACCTGGCCTGGGTATCCTGGAAGGACATTGACCTCATCCCGTCAGTAGAGGATGCCTGGTAATTTAAAAAAAAATGCCTTCCTCATCATCTTAACCTCTCTGCGCACAGAACCCGTTAGCGGGATGAAATTCGACAACATACGGTGATCACTACATAAATAGTTATATTATACATTCACGAAAATACAAGTGTCTCACGTGTTTCAAAAAGCCTAGAATCTTGCGAATCCAACAGCGTTGTCAGATTTAAAAAAGGATTTACTGCGAAAGAATACGATGCGATTATCTTAGGATAGAGCCCCATAAAAATTTTTTTTTTTTAAATTCAACCAGCACAGGCGCAACAAAATCACAAACTGCAATAAAATAAATTGTTTACCTTTGACGGTCTTCCTCTGTTTGCAATCCCAATGCTCATTGTTACACAATGAATGGTCTTTTGTTTGATAAAATCAATTTTTATAGCCTAACACGAAACATTTTGTGAACCGCTTGTGTCGTGGATTCCGTCTCATTCCATTTTCGACGACACATTCGATGTAAATACACACATGAAACGTGACTTTTCCAGTCATGTTTGGTTTCATTGCAACTGGTTTGTTTGTAACACAACCAAACCTGATGGGTCATAACGCGGGACGTATTGACTGAAAGAAACCGATTTGAAGACAACAAGTAATGACATCATTGTGCACCAATGATATGACCGCTGTTTCGTTGATTGACTGTATTTTAACCCAATGACCACTGATCGTCTTGAAATCTAGCTGGGTAGACAGCCAATGAGCTGAGGTAAACGGGAATATGTAATGTTTATGTGTTGGAAGACCAATCCATGTAGTAAACTCCGGCGTAAAGAGGGTCATTCGCCATTGAAGTTTCATACCGGACAGAGCAAAGCATGTTACGCACAGCGTTGTTTTGGTAAAGCGCATCTTCAGCTGTTTATATATCAATCAGTATGGCGACTAAGTCAGGGAAAGCTAAATCTAAGTCTAGATATACACACAATTTTAGAAGAAATTGATCGGGAAAATTAGAGATTGTTGGAGGACGATTCATTTAGTGATTCCCAAATGGAGGAATATTTTTTGAACGGAGAGGACATTGTTTTGGGCTGGTAAGTTTTCCTCATGCCAATGCCGTGGTTAGAAATTAATAATATAAAATATTATTTGTGAAATGAAATAGCCTATTTGAGGCTGTTGAGGGGAGGGCAGGCCCACAACAATGGCCAAAGTGAAATGGAGACAGTAGATACAGCTGGTCTGTTGTAATATAATAAAGACAATAGATCTAGCTGGTCTGTCATAATATAATAGAGACAGTAGATCTAGCAGGTCTATAATAATATATTCAACCTTATGTTCCCTGTACTCATATATATAGATAGATACATATATATCTATGTTTATTATACCGGGCTCATATGTGAAACTATTCTAACTGAACATTTTCTTTCACAGTGACACTGACTCCAAATGGGAGCCCCCAGTGCCAAGGTGTCCACCCCCCACTGAAGCTGGTTCATCCAGCTCCTGCCACAAGTGGTGTTCATCTGCCCAAATTTATTTCTGCAGGCATGGATGTGCCTCAGGGCCAAAAGGGCACAGTATGGAGGCGTCGCTGTGTTCTTTGCAAAATGAAGTCCCCCATCACCTGCACCACATGCTTGGTGACCCTCTGCTTTACAGCAGAAAGAGACTGCTATGGCACCTGGCATCAGCAGCACAATATTGTGTAGAGGACTTGAGGGTCTTCCAAATATTGAGTGTTTATTTTGTAAATGTATATACATTTTTTCCATGTTTTGTCTCCATTGGGGGGTGTTAGAATACCATTTTGGTATTTGCATCCTGTTTTAATTATTATTTGGGGTATTATTATTTTTTCTTCAAGCGTTCAGGGAGGTTTAGGTCAAATATATTTTGCTGAAGGGGAGGGCCGTCCATTTTCATTTCAGTAGCCCAATTTTCTCCATGTCAAATTCACTAACTAACTAACCAACAACTCTAATGACGTATTTGAAAGACAACAAGTGCTCATTGTGCACATTTATTTATGTTTATTTGTTATTAACAAACATGAGTAGTCACATGCAAAAAAAGCCAACAAGCTCTCGCAATCTCAAGTTAGAAGTAGACGTTCATCCATGTTTCTCAAAAGTCAAATTTCGAAGAGTTTAAGGTTAAGTTCAAGTCATTAACTCTGAAATCTTAAGGTTAGGCATTACCGCAATGGTTAAGGTTGAGGATAGGCTTAAAACAAAAATACATGGCTGGATTTGAACATGCAACCTATTAAGTTTGAGCACCATAGCAATACAATTTGTTCTATACAGCTGTCAACATTCTATAAGGAAAGAGACACTTAATCAAAACCAGATTACCCCGGATACCAGACATCGATTAGTGTTTACTCAGTTCTAGAATGTTGTCATTGATGAGAATTAATCCAAAACTAATTGACATTCAGAATTGACTTTGAGACATTTATTTATTCGGAGAGGTACATGCATCCACACAGTCTTGATTTATAGGATCCTTCCCACTGTATGATTGATATGTCAAGTGACAAAATCCCAAGTTATCAATTAAAAGTTTATGGAAAAACTGCACTTCACAGTTTATTAAATATTCTACAGCTGTAGTCATCAAATCAAACTATTTTTGTATCACATTTCTTAAAATGCATACATTTCAAGGTGTTCACAGTCGTTGGATGGGGTGTTGTGTGTAAAGTGGGGCACAGATAAAGAGGAGGGCATCAAGACATTCAAAATGGCTACAGGGATGGATGTGCAGGAGTCAAGGCTTGGGTCACGGGGTCTGGGATTCTGGGTGCTTCACCAGATGGTCTGGTGGGCACCACAGCCTTTGTGGGGATCAAATGGAGGGGACCTTACCATTGAAGAGGCAGTGAAGTTGAAGGATTTCTATATCCAGAAGAAAGCGTCTTACAGCCTCCGTGAAGACCATCCTTACTGGCACTTGGTCCAAGGTAAACTCCACGTCACTTGAAGGGACACCTGCTTCTTCGTTGTGTGGACCACCAAAACCTCCATCACCATCCAGCGTGACGACCTCTGGCAGACTCCTATTGATCCTCCTGTCAGTCTCCGTTTTCAGGGAAGCCAATGGTCCAAAAATATTCCACATTGTACATACATAGGTTACATTACATACAATTTTTGCTGAAAGCAGCTAACTAAAGCAATGTAGTTAACTTTATAATGGGCACATTGGGAATTTATATATGTGATGTTTAAATTATTTCTTACCCCGTGTCTTACTTGCTGAAGAACCCAGTCATCCCTGCCTCTACCTGACATTGTCAAAAAACAAGTGAACAATGAATAAATAAGCATTTCAAGGCGTTCACAGTTGTTGGATAGGGTGTTGTCTGGAAACAAATAATAGGCTCCTAGAATAGGTTATTATATTCAAGTTTTGCTCAAAGCAGCCTACTAAAGTAATATAATTAACGTAAGTTCAATCACAAAGGCTGGTCTGAGTGCATCTCTTCAGTTTCATTCAGTAGTACAACACAAATCATATTGCATTTTATCATGGGCACAGTAGGATTATAGATCTGTGATGTTTAAATTATCTTACCCCCAGAGTGAGAGTACACCCATTCCAGAAGATCTCCTTGGTGCAAGTGGCATTGATCATGCTCTGCTTCTCATGGGATGAGCAGGATGTTCCGCAAGCCACAACTCATTTCTAAAATGTGGGGAAAAGGGGACATAAAGTCAACATTTCAAAGCATCTTCAAATTGATATCAAGTGATAAAATCTCAAATGTTCAATAAAAATGTAATGGAAAAACTGCACTTGTCCTCGTGAAAATGACAGTTTAATAAAAATTCTACAGCTGTAATGTCATCAATCAAATCAAATTTTATTTATATAGCACAAACGCATTTCAAGCTGTTCAAAGTCATGCTTTGAAAGGCTTATGGCACTTAACATCTTTCCTCTTGGCAGATCTCTACAGGTGACCAGGGGATTCTCTCTACCACATGTGAATGTCCCCATAGAGCTTATAAGTGTAGCCAGGTGGCACCATTGGCTATTTTTGCAGTTCACAATATCGGCTGTGAGGATGTGGAATGCAAGTGGAGGGAGCCAGCCGTGCCCAACCAGCTGGAGTCAGTGGATGATCTGTACCTGGCTTAAGACAACAACCCTCTGTCCCGAGAGCCCACAGAGAAGGATCTTCAGAGTCTAAGGAACCCTCTCCGGGGCAGGTTCAGTGGAGTGCATAGATAATAAACAGAGAATAGCAGAGGCGTAAAGGGGGGGTGCATATAGTCTGGGTAGCCATTTGATTAGCTGTTCAGGAGTCGTATGGCTTGCTGGTAGAAGCTGTTGAGAAGCATTTTGTATCTAGACTTGGCATTCCGGTACCGCTTGCCATGAGGTAGCAGAGAGATCAGTCAATGACTATAAATATAGACTGTGGCTGGAGTCTTTAGGGCTTTCCTCTGACACCGCCTGGTATAGAGGTCCTGGATGGCAGGAAACTTGGCCCCAGTGATGTACTGGGCCGTGCGTATGTAGTGCCTTGCGGTCAGAGGCCGAGCAGTTGCCATACCAGGCAGTGATGCAACCAGTCATTGCGCACTAGCGACTCCTGTGGCGGGCAGGGCTCAGTGCACGCTGACCAGGTCGCCAGGTGTACGGTGTTTCCTCCGACACATTGGTGCGGCTGGCTTCCGGGTTGGATGTGCGTTGTGTCAAGAAGCAGTGCGGTTGGATTGGGTTTCGGAGGACATATGGCTCTCGAACTGTAACTACTATCAGTTGGATACCATGAAATTGGGGAGAAAAAAGGGTTTTAAAAAAAGAAGCCTTTGTCTGACAAAAATCATGTCTCCAGACATGAAGACATGAAAATCTTCTCAATTGTGCGTCGCCCCATGGACCTCCCAGTCATTGAAAGCACCATGGCAGTACAGTCAATGACCATCCTGCAGTTTCCCCTGGACCCATGAAAAGACACAAGCACCTCATCACCAAATTTGGTGGCGAGTGAAAATGCCGTCTTCTTCTTCAATGAAGTTTAATGGTGGTTTGCATCCAATAAATGTTACATTATCGCATCCAACTAGGCTGTAGAATAATTCCCTTATACTTTGCTGACAATAAATAAATACAGTTGAAGCCAGAAGATTACATACACCTTAGCCAAATAAACTTACTCAGTCTTTCACAATTCTTGACATTTAAACATCCGAATCGTCTGAATGTGTAACTATAAAACCAACTTTACCTTGGTAATTCGTCACTCGTTCATCCCGCAATGATTGTGTTTTCAGGCACCGGTAGCTTGTGGGTGCTTTTATGCCCTGCAGTCAATTATGAGTGCATGTTTACTGACTAAATATATCATTATTAATATTCACCTACTGCACTGTATGATAGCTAGCAAATTAATTAGCTAATGCCTAGCTGGAACTTCTGAAGGAAAATGATAACCAAACAAAAGTGTTTACTTTTTGCATTAGTACCACAATTTATAACTTATTTGCATTCGCTTATACTTACACTTGTATGTTGACATTGATGTTGTTTTTAAGTTTCCCCGGAATTTAAAAAATGTGTATTTAACCTTGATCTAATTAGGCTAGTCAGTCAAGAACAAATTCTTATTTACAATGACGGCCTACCTCGGCCAAACCCAGACGACGCTGGGCCAATTGTGCACCGCCCTATGGGACTCCCAATCACGGCTGGATGTGATACAGCCTGGATTTGAACCAGGGACTGTAGTAACGCCACTTGTACAATCGTCGCGAATTGAATTATGGGGAGTTTCAAGCCCCGGAGTGAACATAATTGTACACTCGCAAAGCCGACAAAAAAACGAGGGCTGAGGGGCTTACGTTGCAAACGTCCCTTGCTTGGCTAGTCATTTGGACCACCCACCAAAATGGCGACGAGGATTCCCCTAAGGGTAAGTGGGCGAGGGTGTGTCTTTTAAGTGTTTTGACCGTATGTTGACTTTGAAACGCAGCCTTGAAGTTCTTCTTTATCAAGAACTGCCGTGGCGCTCTTCCAACCACCACCACCCTCCTCCGCCTCTGGAGCTAACGCTCTCTGCCAGTCCTCAGACCCTCCTATCCGCAAGTTTCTACGAGAGCTTTGATCCGATTGGAAACGCTAACCGGATGCTTCAGATTTATACATCCGCTAAAACATCATTGTTCTTTGTTACGTGTATCCTAGCTATTTCGCTTCCGCGAGTCCGTTCGTTGTTTTGATCAGCTGACTGCAGCATTCTCACATGATTCCATTCGTCTACCGTTGTTGGAATTCTCACTGACTGCGACTTGACTGTCTTCTATGGGGCAAGTACTCGATTTATTCAAAAGAAAGATGAGCTATCTTATTCGTTTACAGCTGAGATCAGACCAACGTTTTCATGTAAAACATTGATGTACGTTTACATGCATATTAATAATCCTATATTAAACTGTTTACGCCGACTATGGAAATGGTCATGTAAAAACCTTACTCTGCTTATCTCAATCGGTGTAAAGTCAAAATTGAAATAAACGTACGCCGAAATCTTTCGAATTATTCCGACATGTAAACAGCTTAATCCGCGTTCCAGCGGTATATTTATTCTGCGCATGTGCTATCACGAGCAGCGCAAGACTCCCTCTTATGCGCGAGTGATGTGTGCTCGGAAAAATTGAAAGTATCCATCATATAAATATTAATGCAACAGTTTCAAGATTTTACTGCGTTACAGTACATATAGGGAAATCAGTCAATTGAAATAAATTCATTAGGCCCTAATCCATGGATTTTACATGATTTGGGAGTCAGGCCCGGCCACTGGGGAGCCAGGCCCAGCCAATCAGAATTTGTTTTCCCCACAAAAGGGCTTTATTACAGACAAATACTCGTTTCATCAGCTGTCTGGGTAGCTGGTCGCTGATGATCCCGCAGGTGAAGAAACCGGATGTGGAGGTCCAGTGCTGGTGTGGTTACACATGGTCTGTGGTTTTTAGTCCAGTTGGATGTAATGCCAAATTCTCTAAAACGACTTTGGAGGCAGTTTATGGTAGAGAATTGAAAATTCAACAGCTCTGGTTGACATTCCTGCAGTCAGCATTCCAATTGCACACTCCCTCAAAACCTGAGACACCTGTGGCATTGTGTTGTGTGACAAACTAGCACATTTTAGAGTGGCCTTTTATTGTCCACAGCACAAGGTGTACCTGTGTAATGATCCTGCTGTTTTAATCAGCTTCTTGATATGCCACACCTGTCAGGATTGTCTTGGCAAAGGAGAAATGCTTATTAACGGATGCCCCAAAAAATAGCACAACATTTGAGATAATTTTTTTGTGCGTAATTGAACATTTCTGGGATCTTTTCCTTCAGCTTGTGAAACATGGGACCAACACTTTACATGTTGCATTTATATTTTTGGTCCGTATAGTTTTACACTTTTAAGATATGACTGCCTTTGTGCAGTTGAATTTCTGAATTTTGTCTTTTGTATTATAAATTCTATACATTCGTTCATACTGGATTAAGAGTACATTTTCTTTAACTTTAATTTAGTTGGTTATGCTCCAGCTTTCTCTCCACCTTGTGCCAACATCAGTTCTTTTTTTATTAAGTCTTGGTTCCAATAGTTAATATTTTTTTCCTAAGAGATTGTCAGTTGGATATACTCTCAGCGAGGTTGTTGTATATCTTCTCTGTCATATGAACATAATTTTATGACTCGAATAAGATTCCCTTAAGGTTGATCTGAGGTCCAAAAGATTTCAAATACACATTTTGTGATATGTAACTTTTAAGTTGCATGTATTTGAAACTATGCTCTCTGCAAGGTAAGTCCAACATTGCTTTTATTCTGTCATGGAAATACATATCTTTCCTGTTATCATGTAATTTATGGTGTCTTTGCCTTCCTACACACTGTTGTTATTCATTAATAGACTAACAACACTGTATTCAAATGGTTTTAGTGTTAGATTCTTATCAGATCTGTTCTAGGGTGAAATAAAATGCATTGACAACATGGGGGTCAAAGTCAAATGTTGCACCTTCAGCATTGTACAATGTTGTTATAGGAAGGTTCTTACATTGGTGTGTCTGTTTATGGTGGTGGGTTGGTGTACTGATTATCCCAGATGTGATATGTAACCTGAAGAATAAAGACGGAACAGTTGGCTATTCAAGTTTTACAGGTTGGTACTGTAATAGTGTACTGTAATAGTGTACTGTAATAGTGTAACTCTTCAAAGGCTTTCTTTGATAACTTGTCTGTACTGTTCTTTGGCTGTTATTTATAGAGAGAGTCTTTCTGAAGTGACTACACTTCAGGAGAGGTGACATAGCGTCTTGTGGAAAATGCCTACCAATAAGTCTGTGTCGAAGGCGCCGATCACCCAGTTCGTCAACTGCAGGATACTAAGAGATCACAAGCTGCAGAGGTACACCACAAATGAACACACAAGCACGTGGATATGAACATACACACACATGTAAAATAAATACCATTACATGTAAAACAAGCGTTGTTACGATGTGTGTTACTGTGTGTGTGACAGGGTTTGTTTGATAATGTGTGTATTGTTCCTGTCTTTCCTCCAGAGAGGATCTGTGGGTGCGGGAAGGGCGGATCCTAGACCCAGAGAAGTTGTTCTTTGATGAGGAAGGCTACGCAGATCAACGTGTTGACTGTGAAGGCCTCATCATCGCTCCTGGGTTCATTGACGTTCAGATCAATGGTTAGTCTTTTTTGGGGGGTCAATTCACTCCAGGGACTGTCCCTAATTCAATTGCAGGTATGGACTTCTTAAATCTTTATTGGAGGAGTGTTCCTTGCTAAAACTAACACAGCCTGTGAGCTGTTTCTCTCACCAGAACAAGGAAGCCATTGGATACAGGATTTTCCAAACTCAATCAATGATCCATTGTTTTACACCCACAGGAGGATATGGCATCGACTTCTCGCAAGCAACCAGTAATGTCAGAGGAGGTGTGGCCCTAGTAGCCAAGAAAATCTTGGAGCATGGTGTCACCTCTTTTTTACCCACCCTAGTCACCTCCCCTCCAAACATCTACCACAAGGTAGGCACCACCTCTACACCTGTCCTCTCAAAAACATGTCCTGTTTCTCAGCATTGTCTCACATACACTTTATGACCAAAAGTATGTGGACACCTGCTCGTCGAACATCACATTCCAAAATCATGGGCGTATGGAGTTGGTCCCCCCTTTGCTGATATAACAGCCTCCACTATTCTGGGAAGGCTTTCCACTAGATGTTGGAACATGGCTGCAGGGACTTGCTTCCATTCAGTCACAAGAGCATTAGTGAGGCGGGGCACTGATGTTGGGCGATAAGGCCTGGCTCGCAGTTGGCATTCCAATTCATCCCAAAGGTGTTCGATGGGGTTGAGGTCAGGGCTCTGTGCAGGCCAGTCAAGTTCTTCCACACCGATCTCAACAAACCATTTCTGTATGGACCTTGCGTTATGCACGGGGGCATTGTCATGCTGAAACAGGAAAGAGTTGATCAGGGCAGCTCTAGCAGGGTAGAAATTTGACAAACTGACTTGTTGGAAAGGTAGCATCCTATGATGGTGCCATGTTGAAAGTCACTGAGCTCTTTAGTTGAAAGTCACTGAGCTCTTTAGTTGAAAGTCACTGAGCTCTTTAGTAGAAAGTCACTGAGCTCTTTAGTAGAAAGTCACTGAGCTCTTTAGTTGAAAGTCACTGAGCTCTTTAGTAGAAAGTCACTGAGCTCTTTAGTAGAAAGTCACTGAGCTCTTTAGTAGAAAGTCACTGAGCTCTTTAGTAGAAAGTCACTGAGCTCTTTAGTAGAAAGTCACTGAGCTCTTTAGTAGAAAGTCACTGAGCTCTTTAGTAAGGCCATTCTACTGCTAATGTTTGTCTATAGAGATTGCATGGCTGTGTGCTTGATTTTATACGCCTGTCAGCAACCGATGTAGCTGAAGAAGCCTAATCCACTAATATGAAGGGGTGTCCACATACTTTTGTATATATAGTGTATGTCATTAGTGACTCTCATTCAAATGTGTTTCAAATAGTGTTGGTTTTCTTTCAAATACTTGAGCTGTGGTGGATTGATCTTGTCTGGCGCAATGTGAATTGTTAGATACTACTGCACTGTTGGAGCTAGGAACACAAGCATTTCGCTACACCCACAATAACATCTGCTTAATATGTGTATGTGACCAATAAAATGTGATTTGATTTGGATCCAAATAGTTTCAAATATGCAAACCACACCCACCTGGCCTGGCACTCCAGGCAGGCTCGATCAAATTCTTATCTATTGCTTATGAATGCAATATTTATGCATGTGTTATGAAATCCTTTCAAGTAAAATACCTGTTTTCTAGGTCTTGTCTGAGGTTAAAGTTCACAGTGGAGGAATGGAGGGAGCTGGAGTTCTGGGTAAGGATGCAGTCAGGAAGGATGTAGACACATCTTCATATGTCTGATTGGTCCTTATATCTGGACATGATATCCAATACTGTATTCCATATAACTGTATGGTGATAGAGGAAATGTTATAAAACAGTGTGATATGCTGAAATATGTTGTCTCTTTTACTCCATTACACATTCTGTCAATATTTCATATTTCTGCCCTTTTTTGTCAATTTCGCCATCTCTACCCCCACCTCCTCGCTCTCTCTCAAGGCTGTCATCTAGAAGGTCCATTCATCAGTTTAGAGAAGAAGGGAGCCCACCCGGAGCAGTACCTGCGCTCCTTCCAGTCGGGCGGCATGTTGGACCTGATTGAGACCTACGGGACCCTGGATAACGTTGCCATGGTGACGTTGGCCCCCGAGCTACCCAACAGTGAGAAGGTGGTTAGAGAGCTGTCTCAGAGGGGAATCACTGTTTCTCTAGGTAGGTGAATTAAACTGGGAATAGGATACCCTTTATGTAGGCCTATGACGTCTGCTTATGCATGATTTAATTGTGAAGCATCTATGTAGGCCTTATGCATGTTTTATGAATCATCACTGTGCATCACTGTGTCTCTAGGTAGGTGTAGTATTCTGGGAATGGGAATCAAATCTAATTTATATGTATGACTTAGATACTCTTTGTGTGCATGCTGAGAATGACATAGCCTTTATACTGTATGTATTACATCTGCTCCTAAATGTTTTATTAAGCATCTATATAGGCCTTATAAAGGGTTTATGAAGACTTATTTTAAACAACAGAAAACCAGGCTGTTGATTCAATCCAATAGACATCTCCTGTCTGTAAGCAGGAGGTTGCCACACTGTGTAGGATGATGTGATACCACTAAGTGTACCTGTCGACCGATTCCACGTGTAGGACACTCTGTAGCCAACCTGTCCCAAGCTGAGGAGGCTGTGCAGAACGGAGCTTCATTCATCACACATCTCTTCAATGCTATGCTGCCTGTGAGTAATATAACACAGCATCATATTGTATTATGTTTTCCATTTAGCACAGTGAAGTCGGAAGTTTTACATGCACCTTAGCCAAATACATTTAAACTCAGTTTTTTTTACAATCCCTGACATTTAATCCTAGTAAAAATTCCCTGTCTTAGGTCAGTTAGGATCACCACTTCATTTTAAGAATGTGAAATGTCAGAATAATAGTAGAGTGAATGATTCATTTCACGCTTTTTCAGTTCTGCCCACAAATTGTCTATAGGTTTGAGGTCATGGCTTTTTGATGGCCACTCCAATACTTTGACTTTGTTGTCCTAAGCCATTTTGCCACAACTTTGGAAGTATGCTTGGGGTCATGTGTCCATTTGGAAGACTCATTTGCGACCAAGCTTTAACTTCCTGACTGATGTCTTGAGATGTTGCTTCAAGATTTTCCATTTTCCATCCTCATGATGCCATCTATTTTGTGAAGTGCACCAGTCCCTCCTGCAGCAAAGCACCCCCACAACATGATGCTGCCACCCCGTGCTTCACGGTTGGGATGGTTTGCAAGCCTCCCCTTTTCTTCCAAACATAACGATGGTCATTATGGCCAAACAGTTCTATTTTTGTTTCATTAGACCAGAGAACATTTCTGCAAAACGTACGATCTTTGTCCCCATGTGCAGTTGCAAACTGTAGTCTGGCATTTTTATGGAGGTTTTGGAGCAGTGGCTTCTTCCTTGCTGAGTGGCCTTTCAGGTTATGTCGATATGGGACTCGTTTTACTGTGGATATAGATACTTTTGTACCTGTTTCCTCCAGCATCTTCACAAGGTCCTTCGCTGCTGTTCTGGGATTGATTTGCACTTTTTGCACCAAAGTACGTTCATCACTTGGAGATAGAACGCGTCTCCTTCCTGAATGATATGACGGCTGCGTGGTCCCATGGTGTTTATACTTCATACTATTGTTTGTACAGATGAACGTGGTGTTCTGGTGTTTGGAAATTGCTCCCAAGGATGAACCAGACTTGTGGAGGTCTACAATTGTTTTTCTGAGGTCTTTGCTTTTCTTTTGCTTTTCCCATGAGTCAAGCAACGAGGCACTGAGTTTGAAGGTAGGCCTTGAAATACATCCTCAGGTACACCTCCAATATTCTTAACTGACATCATTTGAGTCAATCAGAAGCTTCTAAAGCCATGACATAATTTTCTGGAATTTTCCAAGCTGTTTAAAGGCACAGTCAACTTAGTGTATGTAAACTTCCAACCCACTGGAATTGTGATACAGTGGAATAATCTGTCTGTAAACAATTGTTGGAAAAATTACTTATGTCATGCACAAATTAGGTGTCCTAAACGACTTGCCAAAACTATAGTTTGCTAACAAGAAATTGGTGGTTGAAAAACAAGTTTTAATGACTCCAACCTAAGTGTATGTAAACTTCCGACTTCAACTGTACATTTTTAGTATGTACTGTATGTTAGTTTTCGTATGTGAGTGTAGTACAATCCTCTGTTTCTCCCTCCAGTAACATCGCTGTCTGACGTTTTACTGGACAACCCTTATAGGAGAATCTTGCTTTTTTACCACCAAAGACACATTTCACTTTCAACTTTATCTGCAACATTATAATCCATTTTTTTGCAACTTGAATGATACATCTCCGTCCATTCTAGCAGTTGGCTACACGGAGTATGGAACAGCTGGATAGGGGAAACGGCTGGGGACAAAATGTACAAAATGTACAGTTATATTACAAAATGTACAGTTATATTACAAAATGTAATATAACGTTGCTTATAAAATTTGGAATGACACAATTTCATGTGTACAACATCTGAAGACCTGCATCACTACACTGATAGTGTTTCTGTTTCTCAAACCATACAGTAATAATAGGAGAGAAGTGTAAATGTGGTTAATGAGTAACCTGTCCACCCCTGGGTGTGGTCAGCCAAATCACAGACATACGGTCTACACTATACTGTTGGACACATGCTTCAGATGCCTTGCCAAGTCTATTCAACTACCGTTTCACAATGCTACTGTAATAATGTAATGAAAGATGATGGCTGTTTCTCTCTGTTGCCATGGTGACCGTGATGGGTTAGTTTCACCATCGAGACCCGGGCATTGTGGGTCTCCTCACCAGCGACCAGGTTCCCCAGGACCGGACAGTCTTCTACGGAATGATTGCTGATGGCATCCACACCAACTCTGCCGCCCTGCGTATCGCCCACAGAGCACACCCTACAGGTCTGTGTAAGAACTACACGCACAGCTTCTGTGTGTGTGTGTGTGTGTGTGTGTGTGTGTGTGTGTGTGTGTGTGTGTGTGTGTGTGTGTGCTCTGATGTGTCTCACTGTGTGTGTGGGGTTGTGTTGGAGTGTTTATTGGAGTCTTCTGTTGTAATGCTGAGAGTTTCAGTCTTGAAACCAGAAGTTGTTCAAGCAATGTCAGCTAAAGTATGCATACTAATTGCAAGAAATCTATGGCAATGCTTGTGTTGGCTTAATGTGTTTGTCCTACAGGTCTAGTGTTGGTGACTGATGCCATCACAGCGATGGGTCTACCTCCGGGCCGCCACACCTTGGGTCAGCAAGTCATTGAGATCCAGGGGCTCCATGCTTATGTAGCAGGTCAGAATCTCTTTTGTAAGGTGTAAACAACTTTTTCCCGAAGCTGTCTCTAAAACGGTCTTTTATCATAGGCACCAAGACGCTCAGTGGCAGTATAGCCACAATGGACATGTGTGTCAGGCACTTCAAACAGGCTTCAGGTGAGTGTGTGTGTGTTAGTAAAAGGGCTTCTTACAAAAGTTATTCAGTCCTTCTAAGTATGTGGTTACTTACTACATGTGTGTGTGCGTGCAGGGCCGGACTACCACATTTGGTTCCCTAGGTCATCGACCTCCAGGAGGCCCCCCACCCCCTTTTAGGAAAATGGCTAACTTACTGCATTTTAACACAAAACATTTTTTGTTGCACTTTTATAATGCTCTTTTAGCAGTTTTAAAGCTAATGTCCTGCTGTTCTAAACATTTTACCTTGATGCTGAGGGAATTTTGCCATGTATGCAGGGCCCCCGTCCTCCAGGGCCCCCGACCTCCAGGGGGCCCCCAAAGATAAAAATGAATAACATTTGGTTGGGGGCTCCCTGAAGGTTGGGGGCCCCGGAGCACGTGCCCTGCATTCCCATTCGGTAATCCGGCCCTGTTTGTGTTGACAGGCTGCAGTGTGGAGGAAGCCCTGGAGGCAGCGTCACTCCACCCGGCACAGCTCCTGGGCATCACCCGTTGTAAAGGCACCCTGGACTATGGGGCAGACGCAGGTGATACACACACACATACACCTAAAGTAAGCGATTGTAAAGGCCCCCTGGACTAGGGGCAGATGCAGGTCAGAAAGTAAACAGCAGAGGGCGGTCTTGCTCTGTCTACTCCAGGGTTGTCAAACTCAATTCCTGGAGGGCTGAATGTCTACAGGTTTTCTCTCCCCCCTTGATTAAGGTCATTGATTAGTCTCCTCAACTGGTTGTGTAGGTCAGGGGTTTTCAAACCTCTTTTCTCCATAAATGTGAGAAAAAATGTCTGGTGGTCCCGAAGAGATTTTTGAAAACAACTGGTCTAGGTCTTGTGTGTGGTGTAGGAAGAAGCACTAAATAGTAAAACATGTCCCCCTCTCTCCCCCGTTAGATCTCGTTCTGCTGGATGATGCTATCAATGTCAGAGCCACCTACATCGCAGGCCAGGAAGTGTGGAGGAAATGACATCATAATAATCAGTCCCCCACCGCTGCCCCACCCACCCACGTGGACCAAATGGGAATCTCCCAAATGGCATCCTATTCCCTTAATAGTGCACTACTTTTGACCAGAACAGAGCATCATAAAGGGAATAGGGTGCCATTTGGGACACAAGTCAATGCCTGGCTGCATTGTGCTGGACACTCATCTCAGACCCTAGATGGCACCACTCTATAAGAAGAATTTTGGATGTAGCACAAAGAAGTGTACTATGTAGGGAATAGGGTGCTATTTGAGCTGCACCCTGGTAAAATGGAGCCACTTGTAAAATGCTACAGTATAGAATTCAATAGTTTTGTGCTATATTTTTATTGACATTTTGCATTAAGACACTTAACACAACATATACTGCATTGAAATTATTTTAATAATCTGTTTGATACATGGGAACATAGCACTGGGGTAACGCAGTTTCTCTGGACCCCAGCAAGGTTAGATCCCTCCCTAAAATAAAACAAAATCTTAAGTGTCAGCCAGACAGCCACTCATAAAGTATAGACTACCGATCGTTGTCCATGGTGCTGAAATTGTGACATATCTATGCAGCTGCATGCATATCGAATCGATGATAGGATTTTTGTGGTGCCAGGGCATGTAAAGCTTTGCTTTAGCTAATGGATCAATGTTTATTGGTAGGCCTATTTGGTCATAATTTTCTCATGTTAAGCCTAACATTTCACAAAGCTATACACGGTGTCGCAATGCTGACATTTTTTTTACTGCTGACTGATGGCAATAATGTAATTACTTGTTAAGTAATTCAAGTTGTAAATTCAGATTGCAGAGTGTAAAATGTATTTGCGATGCAACAGCATACTAATCAGCTACCAATTGATTTTGTAAAATATATTGTACAACTGTCCAGTATAGGCTACCGGAACCTGCATGACATGAGCTGTTCTCGATCTCTCCCAGCTTGGATAGAAAGTTGTTATGCATAAAACTAGTCTATTAAAGGGATAATCCACCCCAATAAATAAAATCATAAAACTCCTGTCAATTTGGTGAAAGCCTATGTTCTATTAGTGGGTAAAATTCAAATGTTCCATGATTTAACGTCTGTGATCGGCCTGTGAAAATCAGGAAATTGTGTAGGAACGTGACATAGCTATATAATTAGATGCCTTTTTGGCTGTGCGCTCACAATTGCTTGTTAGACACTGGGATTGTTTATGCTTTATTCAAGTCTGACCATCGCTCAAGTACAAACACAGGCCCCACGTTCCCAAACCCTAAACAAGGTACAACGTTTAAGCATGATTTTACTTCCTTTATAGAATTAATTAAATATATGCTGTATCTAATATAATAGACTCTTATCACACAACTGTAACTGTTTTCTTTTCACCAATTGGTTGGTGAAAATCCCTGATCCCTGATGTTGCTACTCTGCTCCACTATGCTCTGGGCCTAAGAGTGACTAAAAGTGACGCAATAGTCCACTCAAACTTGTCTCACATTTTGATTCTCTCGATCAGGTATTCACAAACTAGAGTATGCGCAATGCCGTCGGGGGGCACGCCAAATAAAAATGAGTTTCTTCATATTTTCAAACGGTACATTTATATTTTCCAACAGGGGTACACTTTTGAGTGAGTTTTTTTTCTTCTCGTCTGAGTAGCCTCGTTTCACTGCCAAAAATAAATGAAACCATCTAGTGGTCTGCAGAATAATAACGCAATATCGATTTACAGGTAGCCTAGTCAAATAATTAACATCCAATCACATTAACTGTTACTCTCTCGCGGGAAACCTTCACTCTTGCACAGACATTTAGAAATGATACATGACAATTTGAAAAATAAGCCACGGAAGTTTTTTGAGCGAGAATAATGACAACTTTCAAGTAGTAAGGCATGTGTAAAAGCAGAAGATACCATTAATAAGAAGGGGCTAGAAGCATGTTATATGGTGAGCTACCGAGTCGCTAGGACAGGCAGGCCCCATACTATTGTGGCGGACTTAATTCTTCCTGCTGCTGGGGAAAAAGGCCAAAAAACTATACAGACAATGACTTCATCAAACAACACTGTTTCACAACGCATCATTGACATGGCAGGAGATGTTTTGAAACAATTACTGCTTTGCATTCAAGCCAGTGAATTATATGCATTACAGCTGGATGAGTCAATAGACGTGTCGGGCCTGGCACAGCTCCTGGTATCTGTCTGTTATGTTTATGGGGGGTCAATTAAGGAAGACAACCTCTTCTGAAAACCAGGACAACATAAGAGGATTTTTTTTTTATAGTACTGGACAGCTTTGTGACATGCAATGGAATTTGCATAGTCAAAATGTGTTGGTATCTGTACTGATGGCGCAAAAGCCATGACAGGGTGACATAGTGGAGTGGTAACGTGTATGCAAGCAGTTGCTCCCGACGCCACTTGGGTACACTGCAGCATCCATCGAGAGGCTCTTGCTGCCAAGGGAATGCCTGAGAGCTTGAAAGATGTTTTGGACACTACAGTGAAAATGGTTAACTTTGTTAAAGCAAATCCCCTGAGCTCTTGTGTATGTAATGAAATGTAATGCTTTTACAACATACAGAAGTGCGCTGGTTATCAAGGGGCAAAGTATTGACACGTTTTTTTTTATTGAAAGAAGAGCTTAAAGTTTTTTTACTGACCATAATTTTCACTTGTCTGACCACTTGCATGATGACGAGTTTCTCACACAACTGGCCTTTCTGGGTGATGTTTTTTCTCGCCTGAATGATCTGAATCTAGGATTACATACAGGGACTCTCCACAACTATATTCAATGTGCGGGACAAAATGGAGGCTATGATTAAGAAGTTGGAGCTCTTTTCTGTCTGCATTAACAAGGACAACACACAGGTCTTTCCATCATCGTATGGTTGTTTGTGTGCAAATGAACTCAAGCTTACGGACCATGTCAAATGTGATATAGGGAAGCACCTGCGTGAGCTGGGTGCGCAATTATGCAGGCTGTGGCTCGAGTGGTTAATGCCCTTGATTTATATTTTTGGCCTTCCTGTGACATCGGGTGCTATAGGTGTCCCCAGTGGTGCGTTGGGAAGACCGCACCACCGTCTGGAGAGCCCTGCAGTTGCAGGCGGTGCAGTTGCCGTACCAGGCGGTGATACAGCCCGACAGGATGCTCTCAATTGTGCACCTGTAAAAGTTTGAGAGGGTTATAAGGGGCCAAGCCAAATTTCTTCAGCCTCCTGAGGTTGAAGAGGTGCAGTTGTGCCTTCATCACCACACTGCAAACCATGGAGCCATTTTGTATTCTACATGAGTCAAATGTAATGGAGTCTGTTGCCCATGTTGTGAATGGTTGCTGTTTATACAAGGATTTCAATTTTTACAATCTTTTGAGCATGGATTAAATTAATTATATTATTTTTGCATTTCAGCCTCTGGGTTATTCCTTTTCATGGTTTTGAGTGTGAGTACCTCTTTAATTCTACAGTCTCACCAACAGCACACATCCATAAACATTATTGTGTAAGTGGAAGCTGGTCTGATGTTGATGATGTGTTTTCCTGTGTGCCAAATACACTAGATGTTGTTTGTAATTGTATTTATTAAGGAGCCCCATTAGCTGCTGCCTAGGCAGCTACTCTTCCTGGGGTACAGAAACATTAAGCCAGTTATATAAAATATTACATGACATTACATTTCATGACACTTTTCACAACACATTAAGTGTGTGCCCTCAGGCCACAACTCTACTACCACATATATATACAGTGGGGCAAAAAAGTATTTAGTCAGCCACTAATTGTGCAAGTTCTCCCACTTAAAAATATGAGAGAGGCCTGTAATTTTCATCATATGTACACTTCAACTATGACAGACAAAATGAGGGGAAAAAATCCAGAAAATCACATTGTAGGATTTTTTAATGAATTTATTTGCAAATTATGGTGGAAAATAAGTATTTGGTCAATAACAAAAGTTTATCTCAATACTTTGTTTATATACCCTTTGTTGGCAATGACAGAGGTCAAATGTTTTCTGTAAGTCTTCACAAGGTTTTCACACACTGTTGCTGGTATTTTGTCCCATTCCTCCATGCAGATCTCCTCTAGAGCAGTGATGTTTCGGGGCTGTTGCTGGGCAACACGGACTTTCAACTCCCTCCAAAGATTTTCTATGGGGTTGAGATCTGGAGGCCACTCCAGGACCTTGAAATGCTTCTTACAAAGCCACTCCTTCTTTGCCCGGGCGGTGTGTTTGGGATCATTGTCATGCTGAAAGACCCAGCCACGTTTCATCTTCAGTGCCCTTGCTGATGGAAGGAGGTTTTCATTCAAAATCTCACGATACATGGCCCCATTCATTCTTTCCTTTACACGGATCAGTCGTCCTGGTCCCTTTGCAGAAAAACAGCCCCAAAGCATGATGTTTCCACTCACATGCTTCACAGTAGGTATGGTGTTCTTTGGATGCAACTCAGCATTCTTTGTCCTCCAAACACGATGAGTTGAGATTTTACCAAAAAGTTATATTTTGGTTTCATCTGACCATATGACATTCTCCCAATCTTCTTCTGGATCATCCAAATGCTCTCTAGCAAACATCAGACGGGCCTGGACATGTGCTGGCTTAAGCAGGGGGACACGTCTGGCACTGCAGGATTTGAGTCCCTGGCGGCGTAGTGTGGTACTGATGGTAGGCTTTGTTACTTTGGTCCCAGCTCTCTGCAGGTCATTCACTAGGTCCTCCCATGTGGTTCTGGGATTTTTGCTCACCGTTCTTGTGATCATTTTGACCCCACGGGGTGAGATCTTGCGTGGAGCCCCAGATCGAGGGAGATTATCAGTGGTCTTGTATGTCTTCCATTTCCTAATAATTGCTCCCACAGTTGATTTCTTCAAACCAAGCTGCTTACCTGTTGCAGATTCGGACTTCCCAGCCTGGTGCAGGTCTACAATTTTGTTTCTGGTGTCCTTTGACAGCTCTTTGGTCTTGGCCATAGTGGAGTTTGGAGTGTGACTGTTTGAGGTTGTTGGACAGGTGTCTTTTATACTGATAACTAGTTCAAACAAACTAGCTCCATGGTTTGCAGTGTGGTGATGTTTGTAGGTGACCAAATACTTATTTTCCACCATAATTTGCAAATAAATTCATTAAATATCCAACAATGTTATTTTCTGGATGTTTTTTTTCTCATTTTGTCTGTCATAGTTGAAGTGTACCTATGAGGAAAATTACAGACCTCTCTCATCTTTTTAAGTGAGAGTACTTGCACAATTGGTGGCTGAATAAATACTTTTTTGCCCCACTGTATGATACAAAATCCATGTGTACGTGTGTGTATCCGTTGTGGAGAAGGTGCTCATTTTGGAAGTGGGCTCTCAGGAATTTCACTTGTGTTAATGCTTCTGGCCATGCCTCAGCCACACCCACATCTAGATGAATGAGGAAATAGGTTGTGCCTCATAAAGACAACAATATATATTGTTATACAGTTGAAGTCATAACTTTACATACACCTTAGCCAAATACATTTAAACTCAGTTTTTCACAATCCCTGACATTTAATCCAAGTAAAAATTCCCTGTTTTAGGTCAGTTAGGATCATCAACACTTTATTTTAAGAATGTGAAATGTCAGAGTAATAGTAGAGAGAATGATTTATTTCAGCTTTTATTTCTTTCATCACATTCCCAGTGGGTCAGCAGTTTACATACACTCAATTAGTATTTGGTAGTGTTGCCTTTAAATTGTTTAACTTGGGTTAAACGTTTCAGGTAGCCTTCCACAAGCTTCCCACAATAAGTTGGGTGAATTTTGGCCCATTCCTCCTGACAAAGCTGGTGTAACTGAGTCCGGTTTGTAGGCCTCCTTTCTCGCACACGCTTTTTCAGTTCTGCCCATTTTCTATAGGATTGAGGTCAGGGCTTTGTGATGACCACTCCAATACCTTGACTTTGTTGTCCTTAAGCCATTTTGCCTCAACGTTGGAAGTATGCTTGGGGTCATTGTCCATTTGAAAGACCCATTTGTGACCAAGCCTTAACTGATGTCTTGATGTTGCTTCAAGATTTTTCCATCCTCATGTAGCCATCTATTTTGTGAAGTGCACCTGTCCCTCCTGCATCAAAGCACCCCCACAACATGATGCTGCCACCCCGTTCTTCACGGTTGGGATGGTGTTCTTCGGCTTGCAAGCATCCCCCCTTTTCCTCCAAACATAATGATGGTCATTATGGCCAAACAGTTCTATTTTTGTTTCATCAGACCAGAGGACATTTCTCCAAAAAGTACGATCTTTGTCCCCATATGCAGTTGAAAACCAAGGAAATACGAAGGATGAACCAGACATTTTTTCTGAGGTCTTGGCTGATTTATTTTGATATTCCCATGATGTCAGGCAGAGGCACTGAGTTTGAAGGTAGGCCATGAAATACATCCACAGGTACACCTCCAATTGACTCAAATTATGTAAATTAGCCTGTCAGAAACTTCTAAAGCCATGACATAATTTTCTGGAATTTTCCAAGCTGTTTAAAGGCACAGTCAACATAGTGTATGTAAACTTCTGACCCACTGGAATTGTGATACAGTGAAATAATCTGTCTGTAAACAATTGTTGGAAAAATTACTTGTGTCATGCACAAAGTAGATGTCCTAACTGACTTGCCAAAACTATAGTTTGTTAACAAGACATTTGTGGAGTGGTTGAAAAACGAGTTTTTAATGACTCCAACCTAAGTGTGTCTAAACTTCAACTGTATATCCATATATGTTCAAATGTATATACTCTGGCTATCTACAGCTCCAAACAGGTGATGGTGGAACAGGTCACGGGTTCAGCCAACAACATATCAGATGCCATTATTCTACTGACCGAGACCATGGTGGAGCGACACGAGGTGAGACCTGTTACAGAAATCAGGTTCTTTTTCAGTCCAGGTTATACCTGGACACCTTTGGATGTTGATGCCATTAAGATGCACACACACATTAACGTTCCTGTTTAAGGTCGTTGTACATGAGCAAAAACACACATAAGATGTGATCATTTCATACAAAATACTTTATAAAAATCGGGAAGGCATGACGTGTTATTTTACCTCACCCACGGGTGGGCGGAGCTCGTGGTGGTGGAGAATCGCCACCCCAGGTACCACCTCCACGTCTCATGACTGTAGTGACAGCTTCATCGTGGTGTTGACCCGCGGGTGCCTCGACTATCGACAGCATCCCTCCGCTTTATAGGTACAGTACACATCAACAACCTCTAACCCTCAAGCTTATTTTTACCTACCGCCTCAATCGGATGTCTGCTCCCGTCTGCACAGGATTCAACCCCACCTCAGTTTTTGTAGTCCGTGCGGACAGGTGCGAATGTGAGCGGATGTTCAATATTGAATCATTTCGTTTGAGCGAACCTAGCAGATCTATCTAGCTCCTTAAGTGTGATAAACAAGCTTTATAAAGAAAATTAATTATTATTTATATTAATGTTCTACCTCTCTTTCTCTCTATCTCAGACAGGTGTTGATGGTTCTGTCTCAGTTGGAGGGCAACGCTGGTTTCTCCATCTCACAGATTGGCCCACAGGAAGGCAGTCCACGCCTTGCTGGGCATGGACACCACACAGCAGGCCTCCATTGGCCTCGTCCACTTTGCCCAAGGACTCTACCTCCTACACCAGGGCTGTTAAATTATTTTCATGGACGGCCAAAACACTTCTAGTGTGTTTCCTTTCCTTCTAAGTGTTTCGGTCCTCCATGTCCGGAATTGAATAGCCCTGCCATACACCATCATCACAGTTGTGCACCGGGGCCTCCCACTCCTCTTTCTATTCTGGTTAGAGCCAGTGTGTGCTGTTCTATGAAGGGAGTAGTACATAGCGTTGTATGAGATCTTCAGTTTCTTCGCAATTTCTCGTATGGAATAGCCTTAATTTCTCAGAACAAGAATAGACTGATGAGTTTCAGAAGAAAGTGCATGGTTTCTGGCCATTTTGCGCCTGTAATCGAACCCACAAATGCTGATGCTCCAGATACTCAACTAGTCTAAAGAAGGCCAGTTTTATTGCTTCTTTCATCAGGATAACAGTTTTCAGCTGTGCTAACATAATTTCAAAAAGGTTTTCTAATGATCAATTAGCCTTTTAAAATGATAAACTTGGATTATCTAACACAACATGACATTGGAACACAGGAGTGATGGTTGCTGATAATGGGCCTCTGTATGCCTATGTAGATAGTCCTTAAATAAATCTGCCATTTCCAGCTACAATAGTAATTTACAACATTAACAATGTCTACACTGTATTTCTGATCAATTTGATGTTATTTTAATGGACAAAAAATGTGCCTTTCTTTAAAAAACAAGGATATTTCTAACTTTTGAATGGTAGTGTAGGACCACCCTCCAAAACCAAGTGAAATCGACACAATCTTAACGTCATCATCATTATAATAATCTGTGATCATGGTAGTGATTCCAAGAGACAAACACATGTGTTGGTTTAGGAAAAATCAAGTTTGGCATTACAGGAGTGCTGAGCATAAAAACATCACAGTGGTTAAAAAAGATTCTATCCACAGGAGGGTGTTGAACGTTCAGGTTGGATACAACAGTGATCTTAGACAGGATATGTGTATATCCTTTCTGTACAAATGCATGTATCCTACCTTAAAGAAATTTGAGAGGCACAAATATTTGCATTTGTGTTGCTCATAACAGTCACATACTCAAATGTATTCTTTATATTTTCTTATGATTTGTATGATTTTAATTGAGTGACAATTTTACTTCTGAATTGATATATGATGATGGTTAGATTTAGTTTCCTACTCTTTGGCAGAATGACACGGAAGGAATAGGGTTGCAAATGTTCCTGAAATGTTCAGGTTTTACATGTAAAATGTAATAAAGTTGTCACAGGCAGTTGACATTCTGACTGTATATGAGATCAGGAAAAAGGACACACAGCCCCAAGTATGAGCAAGATTAAAGACAGCTCAATACAGGTGGTTATGATCAAATGTCTGGCATATTGAAAAATCTCAGTTAATCCTGTATCATAATCATCCACCAGGTGGCCCTGCAAAATGCTCACACCTTGCAAATCTATGGATTAGTTTAGTATTCTATACCATATCATGACATTTTAAAAAGAGGGCTAAATGCATGTTTCTTAATTGAATTAAGATATTTTAGGAGATTAAAATAAGTACTTAATAACATGCACATGTATCTTGTCCCAGTATGCACAGCTGAATGTATCCCTTCATTCTATGTATGTTTGGTAGTTTACTAAAACATTCCCTATTTTATGTCTCAAACCCGAACAAAACCTGTAGCAGAGTTTGCTCAAGTGTAAGGGTGCTTTAGTTAAACAGGGGCTCCATTGGGGAGATTGAGCGAGAGAGAGAGGCACTGGTTTGGGAAAATGTGTAAAAAAATTATTGCATAATTGTTTGGGTTTTTGGATGTGTCCTGCCCTGCCGCCTACAGCCTCCCCATCTTTCCAAAATAGCGCTAGAGAACTTTTAAACTACACAACAATCCAAACGCCAGGTCGGGCCCCAGGGTACGTGCCCTGCGTGCCCGTTTGGTAAGCCGGCCCTGGTAGGCCGGCGATCATAGCGGAATGGGAGTGGGCAGAAAAAATACTGGCTCTGTTATCAAGTCACACCGTCAAAATCTTTGCGAATTATTGGAGAAGAACACTGACCACCAAAGGAAGGCATTTGGACACGTAGAGCAAAATCTGTAAAATTGAGTGTAACTTGGCAGTATGTCTTTACGGATAGTTCTTTGTAGATTTGATAAACTATTTCAAGTCAAAACATATTGAAATCAATAGAAAATAAACACCGGTTGCGAAAAGGAATTAGATTTTTCTGGATTAAATATCAATACAGGTTTGTAGTCTAAATTACCTGGATTCTTCTGTCTGCTTTTGACGAGAAAGAGGAGCGGCGCGTATTCACATCATCATCCCTGTCGGCAGGTAATACACGGGCGTAGTTGAATGATAACCTTTACAACTCAGTTTCCAGTCATTTATCTATCATTCCTAATAGTATTATTCATTAATGAGTAGGCCCTCAAATAATAACTAGGCTATAGGCTATACTCCTCATTAGAATTAGGAACACAATTAAATACTTGTTAAGGAAATAATATTATTCAAATGGCATACTAGTGTTCTATGGAAGTTTAGTATTAATAGTATTCAGTTGATCAAATGGCTCATTATTGATTAATCAATACCATTCAAATAGGTTGTTTATCATGTTTCTGTAGTTGAACTGCCTCAAATAGAGGCAGTTCAACGGGACAAATGTATTTAGCAGATGCTTTGGCCTGGCTGTCAGTCACCCATCCTTTATGTTAGACACACAAGTATTTCTCTGTATCAGTGTGTTTGTCTTCCTTACCTGCTACATAGTTACTATGGCAATGCATTGGTTATTTTTAAATATAGGCTAGCTAGCCCCCTACTTGCCCAGATATTCCATCTTGGATGTACAGTACACTCTTCCCACTGGGCACAGATGTCAATTCAACCTCTATTACACGTTGGTTCAATGTAATTTCATTGAAATGACATGGAAACAACGTTGATCCATTCAATCAGTGTGCCCAGCAGGTTGCTTTCTGTTTAAGGGTCTCTTCTCACAAAGATTAGACCTGTAGACACACAGTCCTTGATAAGCTGAGCAGTGATCACTTTCAGTTGTGTGGGATTTCTTGGTCAGTGGTGACTCTGATCAGTGGTAGAATTATCCAGGAAACAGGTGTGTGTGTGGCACCTTCCATTACCTGGCTGGCGCCATGCGGGGGATGTAATGACTGTAAGGACTGAAGCCATTCTGATCCAGCCAGCCACTCTGTCATGTACCAGCTTATGTAAGACGCACAGTGTTTCATGTAATATTGAATAGGTAGCACTAGGATTCAATATAACCTGTTGGAATCACTGAGAATATTCTGTATAACCTACAGGATGCAGTGACCAGGTTACTGCATGTAGCTAAGTGGTTACCATGCGATGGTTAAATATCACTTTGAGTACCTGCCATCCCCAGTACTTGACTGATTCAATCATAATAAGGGATAAAGGGGGGCTCAGGCTTTAGATGTACTGAATGTGTGTTTCTGATGTGTGTGTCCCCCAGCTGTGCCATGGCGGCCCCCATCACCAATGTTCCTAAAGGCTGTGGCCCCTCCGTGGGCTCCCTGTACTTCAACCTATGTGACTTGACTGCAGTGTGGGGCATCGTGGTGGAGTCACTGGCGGCTTTAGGTGTGGTGACGGCCTTCGTCCTCATCATCATCCTCATGGCCAGCCTTCCCTTCGTGACAGACAGGAAGAGGAAAGGTATGGTGGCCCTGCAGGCCAGCTTTCTGGTCTTCACCCTTGGCCTCTTTGGCCTCTCTTTTGCCTTTATCATGGGCCGGGACTTCACAAGCTGCACCGCGCGTCGCTTCCTGTTTGGTGTACTGTTTGCGGGTGGTCTTGCCTGCCTCCTGATGCATGGGCTGTGGCTGGTGCTCCTGAACCGGCAGGGCCAGGGCCCCCGGGGCTGGATGCTGTGTCTGGGGGCCCTGGCCTTCTGGCTGGTTGAGATCATCATCAATACAGAGTGGCTGATCATCACGGTGGAGAGGAGGCCAATGACAGCCAGTGGCAGCCCTGACATCTCCTGCAGTATCACCAACCAGGACTTTGTCATGGCTTTGATCTATGTCATGGCCCTGCTGCTGGGCGTGGTGCTGATGGCCGTGCCCTCGCTCACACACAAACACAAGGCCTGGCGGCGGGACGGAGCCTTCATCCTGGCCACCGGGGTCTGCTCCATGGCCGTGTGGGTGGCCTGGATCGTCATGTACATCCATGGGAACCAGGTGGCCGGGGACCCCAGCTGGGACGACCCCACCCTGGCCATTGCCCTGGTCAGCAATGCCTGGGTGTTCTTGGTCCTATACACCATCCCAGAAATCTGCTCCCTCACCAAGGAGCAGGAGGAGGGGGATGAGCAGCCCAGTGATGGGGAACACATTATCTACCCAGTCAGGAGCTTGGTCTATGATAACATTCTGAAGGAGCAGAACACTGCAGCAGCATCCCATCAGAACATGTACATGGAGAACAAGGCCTTCTCCATGGACGAACCCAACACAGGTACAGTAGGAAGGCCCAGCCAACCATTCAATCAATCAATATCTGTGTTGTCCCATTTGGGAAATTTGTAGTGCAGTCAGGATAAAAACAACAAAATATACAAACTTTTAAAAAAGAGAGAGAGTAACGCCAGTGCCATCAGCATCATGAATACATTTTTTCCATCCACTAGAAATGTATTTCATGTAGGTTTAATCATTTGAATCTGTTCCATCTGATTTCCTGGAATATTTTCTGTTACATCGGTATCCATGTTTATTTATCACAGGGCTTAATCATTATCTAATAATACTATCAGTCTCTCACGCTCTTATCTTATTGATTTCCCCGTATTTCAACTTTCGTATAGTGACAAGTTACATAACGGGTCTACGCAGTAACACAGTGTTATTATGTATAGATTGGACAGAGATCAACTCAAAGCGGACAAGCAAGGAATCTTGGTTAAATAGTTTTGCGCTCTTCTAGGTTTGATCTGTTCTGGTCCTAGCAATTATTCGCCCATTCTCACCCTACAGTAATGTAAATTATGTTATACAACGGGTGGGTCTAATCCTGAATGTTGATTGGTTAAAACCCCATTCCAGCCAGTGTCTATTCCACAAATTGCCACGGCTAAATCTATGATTTAAAATGCCTATTTACTCTGTTCCATCTGACTGCGTAATCCACTGTCTCATCAACCCAGGCAGGCAAGTTATACACTTGATATCCACTATAAAAAGCATCTCACATTTCTTTTAGACCAACATTTATTTTTTAACAGCGGGGATTTGTATAAACCTTGCTGTCTGTCTCTCCAACATTTGCAACATTGTTTCAATATTCAAATTAAATTTCCTGCTGTCCCATTGTAATGAACGTGTCAGGAGCTGGGACGAGGCAGACATGCAGGCAGTGTTTCTCAGCCAGTCGATATCATGAATCAGCTGGCATAATTTTAATGGATATGTTTAAAAAAATGTCAGTTGAAAAAAGGTGAAACGAAACACAGCTAAATTGCAGTCTTTGCAGCTTCAGTTTAAAGTGATTGTGTTAATGTGGCTGTGTTGTTGGCTAGCTCCTCTGAACAACAGTTTCCTGACGAGGGAGCACATTTTCTATTCCAGGCGAAATCGCGACTCATTAGGTCATTGTTATGGATGTATCCAAATAAATGTCACTGGAAAACAGTTTATGCAAATGCAGCTACTTTGCTGTTATTCTGGCTGCACTTTTTGACGCGACTGTAAATTAGCCGTAGTTGGCTAGCTAGCAAGCCAGTATGGCAAAGGAACATTAAGAACGAACGACTGGGTCGCGTCCATAGATGCAGAACAAGAAGTCTGAACGTCTGGGTCGCGTCTCTAGCAAGTCTAGATTTGTGTCGGGACTATATCTTGTTGAAGGATGAAATAGTATGAATACATTCATCCAAATAACGTTTTCAATGAAAATATGTCAATCATTATTTGAATAGGTTGGTAACCCGTTGTATAAAAAGTGATAATGCCCTTGAAGCCAGTGTTTGGAGGATATATTGGCACTGGCCTAACAACACCCATGGCAATATATCCTCCAAACACCGGCTTCTCAGGCATTATCACTTAAATATACATTTATTAAGTACACCCATCTAGTACCGGGTCGTGCGTGAAAAGCCCAAGAGGCCACCCGTCTCTAAAATACTGGAACCGGAGTGCCTGGCGCAGACAATAATACCACGCTCAAAGTTGCTTCAGTCACTCGTTTTGCCTATTCTAACGTTCAATCGAACAGTAACTGAACGACTTGATGCTTGTCTGCTTGCTTTATATAGCAAGCGACCGCAATGTGACTGTAGGAGTGAACCATTTTCGTGAATCGAGTGGTGTACCTAATAGACTGGACACTGAGTGTATATAAAACATTAAGAACACCTGCTCTTTCCATGACAGACTGTACAGGTGAATCCAGGTGAAAGATCCAGGTGAAAGATATGATCCCTTACTGATGTCACTTGTTAAATCCTCTTTAATCAGTGTAGATGAAGGTGAGGAGACAGGTTAAAGAAGGATTTTTTAAGCCTTGAGACATGGATTGTGTATGTCTAATCAAATTTTATTGGTCACATACACATATTTAGCAGATGTTATTGTGGGTGCAACGAAATGCGTGTATTCCTAGCTCCAACAGTTCAATAGTATCTAACAATACACACCAATGTTCCTACTGTTTGGTATACTCAGTGTATATCAGTAGTAGATATGGAGTAAGAAAAGTGTGCCCCTCTGTCGTCCCACGCCAGCTTAACCTGTTTGAGGATGCCATCTCCTGACTGACACGTTAAACCGGCTCTGGTTTCTGATGTAACACTCTGTTCTGTTTCCTGTTCACCTGCCCACTAAAACACACAGGAGAGCATGTGCCTTTCCACTGATCTCAGTCGTCAGACAACATAGGTGTGTTCCCCAAATGGCACCCTATTCCATACATAGTGCACTACTTTTGACCTGGGCCCTGATCAAAAGAAGTACACTAGGGCTGCGTTTACACAGGCAGCCCAATTCTGATATTTTTTTCACAAATTGGTCTTTTGACCAATCAGATCAACTGATGAGAAAACATTTGATGGAATTGGTCAAAAGTGAAAAACATATCAGGATTTGGCTGGCTGAAAAACAGCCTATGTAGGGAATATGGGGGCATTTGGGAAACATACAATGTATCATTTTTTTCTCTTCCCATTATTTATTTTGGTCTTTGCTGGGAAAATGGGGTTAGTGTTGGTTGGATTTCAGCGTATTTGCTCTAGATTTCTAAGTAACAATGTGTAGAGACTAGAATTCTCCATATTTTCTACTGGTTGGATCCATTTTTGTACATGTCTACCTACTACATACAGGTGTCTCTCTGGCCAGTAGGAGGTAATACCTATAACCGCATGAAAACAGCATAATTGGCTTTGTTTACTAATGTATGTAGACATGAAAGCTTTTAATAACATTTTTGACCTTTCCCCTCTACACAGCCTGGCCTGGGTGATCTCATACTGTATATTTGCCAACCTGGGCTAGAGAGGGAGAGAGTCCTTTTGTGATCTGAGCTGTACAGTATCAGTTATACTCTTGAAATTCAAATGGAACAAATAGGAGATCTAGGCTATGACTCAAATGGCACCCTATTCTCTATGTGCCCAGGTCAAAAGTAGTATGCTATGTAGGAAATAGGGTGCCATTTGGAATGCAGTTTTACTATTCACATGGTAATGGAACACACAGAAAAGCTATTCTCCATCTAGGGTCAGTTTGACCTATTCTATGGTCAGGTTTACCTGTTCTGTTTGTAGAGCTTTACAGTACCTAATAGCATAATAACCTGTTATTTAAGAGACTTGCTGCCTAACAAATGGCACCTTATTTCCTGTATAGTGTAATAGTTTTGACCGGGGCTCTGGGGTTCCATTTGACAGGACGAGGGGATGTGCGGGCTGGGTTGTGAACTTTGACCCCAGTAATTGTCTGTTTCCATCCTAATCACCCCCTCCCACCACCACCACCACACACACACATCTCTTTGGTTACGGTATTAAACAGGTATTAAACAGGATGAAAATGTTGTGGTGAAAGTTTGAAACACAGAAGTAATGATTGTGTGAATACTGTAAATTACAGTATATTATAAGGAAATACCCAGCTTGATGTGGACTGTAAATGGGTTACAATGAGCTGATCGACTGTCCTGTTCGGCTATGATTAAACACACATTTTTATGTTTCTGTTGCCCAGAGTGCAAATTAACCCATGCCATTCGGGGTGGTCTCTGTATTGAGTGCATGATCTTGCATTTTATTTTATGGGCCTAATAATAAAGACGTCATTTAAATTGTAAAAATGTATTACCTTTTAATGTGGCATAAACACAACCAGTCATGATATTTTTGGTCTTTGCTGGGAATAACAACTGCCTTTTTCAGAGGCAGAACGACAGATTTTTACCTTGTCAGCTCGGGGATTCGATCTTGCAACCTTTCAGTTACTAGTCCAACGCTCTAACCACTAGGCTACCAGCAAAGAAAACAAATATTTATAGAAAATAATAAAGCTAAATCAGTGGTCTACTACTTCTGGCCACAGATGGCATGGAGAACACCAGTAACCGTGTGTACCTGAAAAACAAAACAATTAGCACTCTAAACAGCTGACTGACAAAAGCAAACAATGATAAATCAACGGATAAATTGAATGCATTGGAATAAAGGCATATGCTATTTTATCAAAGACACATGGCAAACAAAGGCGAAAATGAGGAAGTACAAAGGAAAATCTATGCATAAAAGGAGCTCAGCTGAGGCCGAAATTCAGCACTACTAAGTGGACAGCACCACCACATAGAAATAAATGGTTTAAACCATGACAGAGAGGTGGGGGTGTTCATTTCATTGGAAGCTTTTATTTTAATATTTACCATTGCATTTTAAACAAATAGGTTCATGGTTCAATTAGCATTATTTAGAGACCCCCCCATGCATTTAGGAGAGCTAACGTCTCATTTAGGGGGAGCTGAGCCCCCCCCCCTCGACTCCCCAGTAATTCGCACCATGATGTTGCCATAGAGACAGTGGCTCACGCATTCTCTTAAAATAATGTCAGATGTATCCGATAGTGATGTATGTGACATATCCAAATGGAACATTATATTATCTTTGTCTGTGACATGTACTTACCGCAAGTGATAAAGTTGAAACTATAATTATTTGTAAGGAACTGGTAGTTTGTAACTTTAAGGGAGCTGGTCAGAAATGTAATCCCATTATTACAAAATCCCAGTGTATATTTGATCATTCAGCCCTAAGCGATCCAAAGTAATTGAAGCACTTGCAGCTGAGTTTTGAAGTTTAAATTAATTTTAATTTCTTTCTTTCTTCCATTCCTCTCTCCCTCTTCTCCCTAGCAGCCAACAAGCCTGTATCTCCATACGGTGGTTATAGCGGTCAGCTCCGCAGCTGTGTGTACCAGCCCACAGAACTAGCTCTAATCACCAAGAGCCTGGCAAATGTGAGTGGGTTTTACCCAATACACTGACTTAAACCCTCATATCATTATCACACTAGTGTTATTCTCCAAGAAATACATACCCGAAACCAACCGTTTTTTAATTCTCTATGTGTGCGTGTCCTCTCTACAGAGGGACCAGTCCCATGAGACGGGCCTCCCCAGGGCCACGTCCCCCCCTCTAAACCAGAGCAGCAGCTCCCTGCCTCACTCTCTAGTGCCCCTACCCACCACAGGACTGTCCCCAGCAGTCAGTGTAAGCACTTCACTGCCATCATACACAACAGTATACTGCGCATCCATGGTGTTTTTGCTGTCTTCTTTCCCTTTTTAAAACTACTGAGCCGAGCTGAGCTGTACTATGCTGGCCTGGTTATGCATCCACCATAGTTGCTGGAAAAGTCCATGTGAAAAGAACATATCTGAGCCTGCACAGGACAGTTTGGGTTGGCACGACAGTGTGAAAAGTAGAGGATTTCAAATCTAATTCTTCTGCCTTGTCTTTCTCAGGGAAATGGTGTGTATAAGAAGCCTCTGTGGTGAATCTATGCTACTACAACCTGGTTCCTGTTCTTCACCCTCCCCCTATTCTACTCTGTGCCCTAGTTTCCCCTGCAGCCCCAAAACCTTTGACCACTGTAGAGGCCAGGCTGTTCTGTACATACAGTAGGGCTGGAGGGAGCCAGTGTCAGAGGAGAGGCCACAGTCTTGGTGCTGTGCACCCAGAACAAGTGTGTCTCTCATCTCCCTGTGTCTCATCCAGACTGTCCCAGTGGCAGTACTAGCCACCCTCCACCCACCCATCTCCCAAGCCAGCACTCCCCACCCCCGGGCCACAACCCCATGCACTGATGGGAGATCCAACCAACACAGCAACACACAGCAGTGTGGCCAGAGTGAATGGACAATGAGGCAGTTTCAAAAGGAATTTGTTGCACAGCCATAAAAACCTTTCAGTCTAAGCCCTGTAAAAAATCTAAAGGAAGTTTGTTCTGAAGTGTCTGTCCTATATATAAGAAATACTTAAAACATTTTTTTACTTGTATTTAACCACTTATTTTTTGGAACTAAACTGTTTCCATATATACTTCCATTCATTTGGTACTGGGAGACCTTCAGACGAGTCCTGTGAAAGCCTCTGGGCATCCTAGAGCAAATGTACAGTGGCTTGCGAAGTATTCACGATTTTTCCTATTTTTCCTATTTTATTGCCTTACAACCTGGAATTAAAATAGATTTTTCAGGGGTTTGTTTCATCTGATTTACACAACAACATTTGAAGATGTAAATTAATTTCTATTGTGAAACAAACAAGAAATAAGACAAAAAAAAAACGGAACTTGAGCGTGCATAACTATTCACTATTCAAAAGTCAATACTTTGTAGAGCCACCTTTTGCAACAATTACAGCTGCAAGTCTCTTGGGGTATGTCTTTATAAGCTTGGCACATCTAGGCACTGGGATTTTTGCCAATTCTTCAATGCAAAACTGCTCCAGATCCTTCAAGTTGGATGGGTTCCGCTGGTGTACAGCAATTTTTAAGTTATACCACAGAATCTCAATTGGATGGAGGTCTGGGCTTTGACTTGGCCATTCCAAGACATTTAAATGTTTCTCCTTAAAATACTTGAGTGTTGCTTTAGCAGTATGCTTAGGGTCATTGTCCTGCTGGAAGGTGAACCACTGTCCCAGTCTCAAATCTCTGGAAGACTGAAACAGGTTTCCCTCAAGAATTTCCCTGTATTTAGCGCCATCCATCATTCCTTCAATTCTGACCAGTTTCCCAGTCCCTGCTGATGGAAAAACATCCTCATAGCATGATGCTGCCACCACCATGCTTCACTGTGGGGATGTGTTCTTGGGGTGACGAGAGGTGTTGGGTTTGTGCCAGACATAGCGTTTTCCTTGATGGACAAAAAGCTACATTTTAGGTCTCATCTGATCAGAGTAACTTATTCCATATGTTTGGGGAGTCTCCCACATGCCTTTTGGCGAACACCAAACGTGTTTGCTTATTTTTCTTCTTTAATCAATGGCTTTTTTTCTGGCCACTCTTCTATAAAGCCCAGCTCTGTGGAGCGTACGGCTTAAAGTGATCCTATGGACAGATACCCCAATCTCCACTGTGGCGCTTTGCATCTCCTTCAGGGTTATCTTTGGTCTCTTTGTTGCCTCTCTGATTAATGCCCTCCTTGCCTGGTCTGTGAGTTTTGGTGGGAAGCCCTCTCTTGGCAGGTTTGTTGTTGTGCCATATTCTTTCCATTTTTTAATAATGGATTTAATGGTGCTCAGTGGGATGTTCAAAGTTTCGGATATTTTTTTTATAACCCAACCCTGATCTGTACTTCTCCACAACTTTGTCCCTGACCTGTTTGGAGAGCTCCTTGGTCTTGGTGGTGCCCCTTGTTTAGTGGTGTTGCAGATTCTGGGGACTTTCAGAACAGGTGTATATACTCTGAGATCATGTGACAGATCATGTGACACTTAAATAAAGTCCACCTGTGTGCAATCTAACTAATTATATTACTTCTGGAGGTAATTGGTTGCACCAGATCTTATTTAGGGGCTTCATAGCAAAGGGGGTGAATACATATGCATGCACTACTTTTCCATTTTTTTGAATTTTTTTAAACAAGTTACTTTTTAAAATTTCACTTCACCAATTGGACTATTTTGTGTATGTCCATTACATGAAATCCAAATAAATTACAGGTTGTAATGCAACAAAATAGGAAAAACGCCAAGGAGGATGAATACTTTTGCAAGGCACCGTGCGACTGACATGTACATGTTCGTGAGACACTCACCTTTCCACAGAGGGGTTATTAGTGTGTAGCTCAGACCTTGGACACTACAGACAGAAATTGTCAGATCGGCTGTAACTACTTCAGATAAGTCCCATGACGCTTGTGGGGGTCGTAGAGCAAAACGGAGACCACCATCGTGTTCATGAGATTTTCTACCTTTATAATAGTTTGTAGGCCAAACCGTTTGGATGCTACAGACAATGTTGTGTTTCGGGATATCTCATGGTCTGACAAACACCACTCTGTCACCTTTCACCGCAAGTGCGACATCGGCTGATGTGGGGGAATGAGACGCATCCAATGCAAGATATCTCTATCTTAAACGGACAGATTTTTATTGGGATTTTTTTATTCTAATTTGATTTCCTTTGGGGTGCAAACATTACATCTAGGGGGTTAAATTAATGTGACTATGAGAATCACATTATAATGAAGAGAAAGGGAAGGCGAGACATGGACAGAGACAGGAGAGAGGATAGATTCTTTCACGTTGTCTGTTCTTATCTTACGCTTACCTGTTTTATCAGCATCCACCTTCACCCCTGACCCCTAAGCTTAGTGTGTTTCGTTTCTGTTCTCTCTGGGATCACTGCTGTCCTGTTATAGTCGACAGACTTTCACAGGAGGGCAATGTGTCTCCTTTTAGTTCTGTTATATTGGACAGGGAATGGAGATAAGGGATTCAAACAAGTTTATCAACAAACCAGGGCTTTTAAGCTGCATTTCCGCCATGTTTTGGGGGGACCAATCAAATCAGATCTTTTCACAGCAGCACGGTTTGGTCAAAATACCAATTAGTGAAAAAAATATAATTGGGGTGGATATCTAAACACAGTGATATTGTTTAAGAAACTGGTCTTACACTGTATTTCTATGTGTTTAAAACACCAAGGCACTGATGTATACACTAAATATAGGTCTTTACATATTTTGGAAATTATTATAATTTATTGTATTTTCACCTTGAGAACTTTAAATGTGTATACAGGACAGTATATATTCTCCCTCTAGTTTGATTTGTCACATGTATCTACTGTAAATTGTTATTTTATTGGTTATGAATTCCTCCCTCAATGGGGACTTGTTTGGGTGCTTCTGTATTTACACTTTACTGTTCAGAAGTGTAATAACTAAATCTGTTAAAATTAAACATATCAGCCATAATAGAAAATATTTCTAACTTGTCATTTTCTGTCAATAGAAACATTCAACATTAAATAAATAATTAAATCACACTACACGTCTTGTTTGATATCATCCCTTGGATAAAATGGTCAAGGTGGGAATAGCTCCAATACTGTATCTGGAAAAGAGGCAGATACTGTAGATAGTGTAGTAGGGAACATCGCAAGAGGAAGTGTCCTGAGAATGAAAATACACCTCTGAGGAGTTATTTACATACACAGCTCTGATAAGCTTCGTTGCCTGCTGGGGCCTCCGACATGGATGTGTGTGTGTGCATGGGCATCAGTGTTTCTGATTCACACACAAGCACATGCATACTACACACCAACACAGACACACTGCATACTACACACACACACAATACACCAGTGGCGGTCTGTGCCATTTAAGATGAGGGATGATGATTTTGTTTTTTAAATGAACATGGCCTTATTTCTATAACAGCATATTGGATGACAGTCATTCATATTCCATTCACCCAGTTCAATGTAACATTGATAGGTTTAAGTTACTACATGATACTCAAATTCTCTCTATACCCATCATGAGGTTGCTACAACCTGGCCTATGAATGTTTACAACGTAGGTGCACAGGTCAAGAGAAAGACTTTCGTCTGCATCTAGCTGATCTAGGGTGTAATCAGTAGAGGTACGTGGGTAAAATCCCTGGGGAAGCCAATCCAGGAAAAAAATAGCCATATTACAACCGATGTGTTGTGATAATTGCGTTGTTTGCTCTATAACTTGTTAGTTCATATACCGTGATATATAAGACCGAGACAATAAGACACAGTGGCAGAATAAATTCAACCACACATTTGTTTCATTACAAAACCGGAGAGCAACATCTCTCCGGTGAAGTCCACAATTGCTTGTCAGTTACATGACCTATAGCATGGTCAAGTAAGGTAATGTTTCAGACATTTTCGGACTACTAAACTATTGATTTAGAACCACAGGGTTATCGCAAGTCAAAGAAAACAGGATCTGCCTCCACTATTCCAGCACCATCTAATCACCTATGCCTAGTCTAATATAGTGACAACTAAAATATACCAAAAACTACTGTCCAATCAACGTAAGCTAAATATGTGGCTGTGCATTGGACTGATTTCTTGCATGCAAGTAGAAAAAAAACATGTTGACTCACCCTACTTGTAGAGAAACGCCAGTACTATCATCTTTCATGTTGCCTAAACTGTCTATGACACTGTCATACAGTACACACCTGTAATTTTTGTTGTCCTAGGCTACCTGGCTAAAATACTTGCTCGCAAGCCTAACTTCCTTTCATGGGCAACGATACACCAGGCCAGCTAATTAACATTAGCATACTACATCTAGCTACATGTTGAACCTCCATCCTCAGGCCAGGGGCACAATGTATGAATTTATGGTTGGATCAGAATCGCCGCTATAAATCATTGGCAAGTAAGGAGAATTAAGTTAAACCACAAGTCCAAATCCCTATCTCCATCAATGGTTAATTTAGGAAAGGGACCATTTAAGATAACTAGTTAGCCACCGGAGCATGACACAACGAGATGCAACAATTCAAGTTGTTTTCTGTCAATAATGACGTTTGGCCTGTGATGTGATTGGTCTGAAGCCATATCCAAACTGGCTCCCCTTGACACGTTTTTTTTTTGGTGTGCCAGGACCATTCACAGTTGAGCTCACTGTTTAGGTCAACTTTGATTGGCCATTATTTTATTTTTAAGAGGCCAAATGCTCTCTGGCTTCCCTTGCATTCAATGCTACGGGCAGCAACAATGTTATACTCTTTCTGACCAGACAGCATCAGCTAAATATACTACACATACTGAGACAGAGGGGCGCTGTTTCGTTCGCTCGGATGCTTTCTCCGGTGATACATTCAGCCCCTAGCAAACAGATGGAAATTTATGAAACAGAGATTAATTCTTTTTTTTTTTCTTGTTACATTTTTTGGGGGAAGCATGGCTGACCAAGTTACTTTTTAAAATGAGCCCTGCACAATACAAAACACACATCAATAAAAAACACAAAATACTAATTACCAAACATGATCATTAAATAAATTAAATAAAAAGTATTCACTTAGAACATAATCTCTCCTGTGGACAATGTTCTGGTATTATATTTGACAAGGTTGAAGCGCTTCTGACACCATGATGTGTACTGCGCATCAGAGCACAAGCAAATGGCTCAGCTTCAAATGTTAATGATCAATTTTGTGATACCGGAGCCCTACCTGTAAACCTAGTAATTGATTTTAAAAAACAAACCCAACCCGAAGTATAATCTCGGGGACCATCGGGCTCGGATAGCAGAGCTCTACACTGCATACTATACAGCCTGTGACTGTGTTTTTGTATTATACATGTTGGTTACAATGTGTATATTTGTTGTATATACAGGGTGCATTTGTAAAAGAGACCTAGGTCTCAATGTCTTCCCTGTTAAAATAAAGGTAAAACATAAATGAAATAAATAGTGCACAGCTACACACTGCATGTCCACTCGTGTATACTATCCAACCACACTGCTTTTGAGAGAGATCAGACTCTCCTTGAATGAAGTAGCTGAAACTAAGAACCTGAATATGTGTATCCCCTCAATCAAGCCAGAAGGATATGAGAACAGGATTCATAATACGAGTTTTGTCAGGCAGTGGAATGATGCAGTACATTAGTGTCCATCCCAAATGGCAGCATATCCCCTATGGGCTCTGGTCAGAAGTTGTACACTATAAAGGGAATAGGGTACCATTTGAGATGAAAACATAGATTCAAGATGCAATAAGTCCTTGTGGTTATGAAACCGTTGAGTCATGTCAGTGCATTCATCAAGAACAGTCTTCCATCCAGAGGTATCCAGGGCCAGAAAGCAGGAGTACATGTTATATAAAAGGAGTTGAGTGGGCTGCGAGTAGAGCCCTCTCGCAACCAACCTACACAAGAATGTTTGTTATATTTTCTATTTCTACATTACACAGGATATAAAAGTGTATGGGTAATGGTAAACAGCTGTATGAAGAGTAGCAGCTGTGTAAAAAATACAAGTTCAGAGCCATATTCTATTCACACAGTATTATTTGATTTTTCACTAAACATGGCCCAGTCTGGGTTGAGGCAGCTGCCCTCTTGTTCGCTTCATTAAAATGAGTTCCCCCTTCCCACTGGGAGAAGTAGCTATAAGATATTTATTCATGTGTAATTTGTCACTGCACACACAACAGGCATACACAAACACACAATTACTCTCATTGAGCTATGGCTGCCTAGCAGCAGCAGGCTGAGAAACCTCTTCCTCATCCACCCACTCCTCTTCTTGTTACCTGTGCTGGGCTGTGTTGTTCAGTCAGTCAGCAGCCCTGGGTTCGTTAACACAGAGGAGACAAGTAGGCTGCAGAATGGAGAAGACTCTAGGGGTCATTAATAGCAAACAAACAAACTGGTCAGATGCATGCAGACATGAGTCAGCATTATGTTGAACGCTTTAAAGGCCCCATCTGTCATTTCAATAGCATGACTGTTTTTGGATGCAGAGTTTTAGATTAGCAAGAAACTGGTGCTGCAAATGGTCAGAGTATAGGAAAAATATAAAGATCAAGGTTAAAATAAAAATCTTCACAATAGCTTCTTAGTTACATAACTCAGTGATAAACAGCAGGTTTCTGTGGACTAGAACCCCAGTGAAGACGTGTGTGCCCTGTTTGAATGTATACATAATTACATTTACACAAATAAGACATAGTTAGGAATAGGACAGACCACCTGCAAATCATTACCTAGCGAGTCCCCATGCATCTCATTGTTACAGCTAGGTCAACACTTCAAGAACACAGAGTATATACACGTCATAGATAAAGACCAAAAAGTGACTATAGATTACCTCTAGAAAGACTGCAGTTACGTCCCAAATGGCTCGTATTCCTTTTATAGTGCAGTACTTTTGACCAGGGCCCATGTCAAAAATAGTGCACTATACAGGGAATAGGGTGCCATTTGGGACACACATTGCCTCTTGTTTTCTGATAACACCAATATGATGGGTCATAGATTACGGCCATAACCCATAATGGATAACTGATGAGTTGTTTCCATGGAGACAGATTCCAAACAGACAAAGAGCAATGGGGAATTCCTGGTTTACGCACAGTAGTCCGTTCAGCATTTCTACTGCATCTGCAACATTTCATATGTTACCGTTTACTTCTTCCTGAGCAAACACGTCCCTGCTTAACTTCAACTGAAAATAAAAGGCTGAGTCTTGATCTACAGAACAGAAACTTATTGTGAATCACTACTAGTGTTCAAAGTTACCCTTGAATGACTTAGGTACATGAAGGCTTGAAAAGGTACATGAAGGCTTGAAAAGGTACATGAAGGCTTGAGTACATAGAGATTATTCACATGTAATTCTATGGTACAGTACCCCCCTGAAACTATGAGCAATGAAAATATTGGTCATTGAGCTTAGCGGATACAGTCCAGTCAGCCAGCCTTCACTAGAAATCACAACCACCTGTCCAGTCTCTCTCTCACTGGGCAACAGGGATTTACTGTCACCATGGCAACACTCGACAGACCTACACAACATCAGGCATGTTCAAAGGTGTGGCTACAGTCAAGCTGATTAAACAGCAGAGTTCATCCATCCACAGTCAGTAGAAATTGTTATTATATAATCTATTATTTCTGTATAGCTGTACACAGTCACTGTCATAGGGATGACAAAGCAGGGGAGAGAATTTTTTTAATTTTTAAAGTGGACCAAGACAGATTTCTAAAAGGTTTGTAAATATTTATTTTCGGTTTATGAAAGTATATCAACAAGTCCATGTAACCTGAGATGTTCGTAGATTCTTACACAGGAGAAGCTCTAAACAAACCAGCTAGAAATATCTAGGTCCGGCCGGCTGCATTAGTTGTTCCCCAGGCCAAAGATCCTCAGACAACGGGTCCTTTCATGTCTTGTAAATCAACCTTTTTTGGGATTGCAGATGTAAACAGAGGGTGCCGGGCTGATTTGTTAAGGCTTGGGGACATCATTAAGATATGTGAAGAGAGTCTGTTACGTAGGTCTAACAAAAGAAAACCCCTACCTTACCTACTGCCCAACTTCTACAAATAGCTCCCCTATAGAGAGCTCCCCTATAATTGTCTATACAATTACTAGCTCCTCTGCATTGAAACAAAACCACACCTGTCTGATGTGATTTTAGAACTAAAGAGTGGTGAAACAACTATCTCTGTACAAATATTGACAAACGCAATTGAAATACATTATTTGAGCAACAAATATAACAAACAGCACCTGCAGAAATGTATGGGAACCGTATGCAGTTACGATGTTATTTTTTTGTTTTATTCAAAACAATACCACATTTGCTCCAGAAACAATCATTATTATTACTAATAACATAACAAGATGCACCCCGATGATGTTTCTGTCCCGAATACCACCTAGTGGGAATGGCAGGTGCAAACTTTTCTTGCTTGGTACAGCAGGGCCGTAAATAATACAGTGCCTTTGGAAAGTATTCAGACCCCTTGACATTTTCCACTTTGTTATGTTACAACCTTATTCTAAAATGGATTTAAAAAAGAATCCTCAGTAATCTACACACAATACCCCATAATGACAAAACAAAAACAAGTTACATTTTTGCAAAGTTATTAAATATTTTTAAAAAAGAAATACCTTATTTACATAAGTATTCAGACTCCTTGCTATCAGACACAAAATTACGCTTCAGGAGCATCCTGTTTCCATTGATCATCCTTGAGATGTTTCTACAACTTGATTGGAGTCCACCTGTGGTCAATTCAAATGATTGGACATGATTTGGAAAGGCAAACACCTGTCAATATAAGGTCCCACAGTTGCCAGTGCATTTCAGAGCAAAAACCAAGCCATGAGGTTTAAGGAATTGTCCGCAGCGCACCGAAACAGGATTGTGTTGAAGCACAGATCTGGGGAAGTGTACCAAAACATTTCTGCAGCATTGAAGGTCCCCAAGAACACAGTGGCCTCCATCATTATTAAATGGTAGACGTTTGGAACCACCAAGACTCATGCTAGAGCTGAACGCCTGGCAAAACTGAGCAATCAGGGGAGATGGGCCTTGGTCAAGGATAGATAGAGCTCCTCTGTGGAGATGGGAGAACCTTCCAGAAGGACAAACATCTGAAATATTTGGCCTGAATGCCAAGAGTCACATCTGGAGGAAACCTGGCACAATCCCTACGGTCAAGCATGGTGGTGGCAGAATCATGCTATGGAGATGTTTTTCAGAGGCAGGGAGACTCGTCAGGATTGGGGCAAAAATGAATGGAGCAAAGTACAGAGAAATCCTTGATGAAAACCTGCTCCAGAGCGCTCAGGACCTCAGACTGGGGCAAAGGTTCACCTTCCAACAGGACAACGACCCTAAGCACACAGCCAAGACAATGCAGGAGGGGTTTCGGGACAAGTCTCAATGTCATTGAGTGGCCCAGCCAAGAGCCCGGACTTGAACCCGATCGAACATCTCTGGAGAGACCTGAAAATAGCTGTGCAGCAACACTCCCCATCCAACCTGACAGAGCTTGAGAGGATCTGCAGAGAATAATGGGAGAAACTCTCCATATACACGTGTGCCAAGCTTGTAGCGTCATACCTAAGAAGATTTTATGCTGTAATTGCTGCCAAAGGTGCTTCAACAAAGTACTGAGTAAAAGGGTCTGAATACCTATGTAAATGTGATATTTAGAATAAGTTAACAAAAAGTCAGAAACCTGTTTTTGCTTTGTCATTATGGGGTATTGTGCGTAGATTGAGAGAAAAAACTATTTAATCAATTTTAGAAAAACTCTAACGTTAGAAAATATGGAAAAAGTCAAGGGGTCTGAATACTTTCTGAAGGCACTGCATGTAGTTCATTCCATCCAAACTGCATGGAAAAGTTAGAGGTTTTAAAGTCCCCAAAGAGTCATAATTTAGTCCATGTCAAAGCAGTCATGCATTGCCACAAGAGAAGATAGTTAATACAGAAAACAGTGGCACTGACAGTCAGAAGTACCTGACATAAATGGCAAGGCCTGCAGGTAGGTAGAAGGAAAGCTACGTATTCAAGGAGAAACAGTCCATATGTGCAGAGGTGGTCTGGTCCTTTCAACACCAGTCAGAATCCATCCCAGTGTCCACAAAAACTCACTGCAGATTGGGAAAGGAATATGAACTGCTTGGTGATCAGATGAGCTAACCCTCGTCCCCTCCATGTGGTTCCACTTAGATTTGGTGCTTCATCTTCAATGCAGCCAAATTCCCCATCATTCACCCTGAAATGTGCACTTGCTCACTCACCTCAATTGAATTAAAAAAACATTGATTTAAGCACAGGCTACAGGGGTTTACAGACTTTCCACCATATGCCTTACACCAGTCCACACAATTTAAAATTTGTCTCTATACTCCAGCATTTTGGATTTGAGAAAATGTTCGAATCAGGTGAAAGTACAGAACGTCACCTCTAATTTGAGGGTACTTTCATATGTATCTGATTTATTGAAAATAGAAAATAAAATGACTAAGTGAGTAGATAAGATGTTTCTGAACACTTTAAATCAATCCTGATAATGCCACGATTAAGAAAAAACAACAACCATGAATAATGATGAGTGAGAAAGTTAGAGGCTAAAACAAAGCATGTCAAACTCTCACCATTCCTAATAATGGGTGACAAACATTTTTGGGGGGTATGATCTTTGACCCTCATCATTAATTCCTAATCATGGTATAATCATGGTAGCATCCACATGAATATAGAAGCATTCACAAACGTAATCTATTCTTGCAATAAAAGTGAGTCAAACAAAATACATTATTCACCAATCACTTCCTATTGGACAAAATGTAATCTGAAAACACCAGAACAAGCTGTAAATGCATCCAACAAGTTTGTAGAGTCACAAGCGTGATGTAGTCATTGTGTACAAAGAATATTGGAATACTTTCACCTGATCTCAAATAAAAATAGTTGGAGTATAGAGCCACATAAAAAAATTGCATCACTGTATTTGGACAGTGTAAGTGAGAAGTGCACACCTTGGGGGAGCAAGGCAGAGAATGGGACCACTGGAGTCTCACTGGAGGTTCTTCAGCTTCTCTATCCCAGTTGCTTTGGCCTCTTGCTGATGCTGCTTCTGTTTCTTCAGGTGGCGGTAGGCTTGCACCACCCGCTGCCTCTCCTCCTCCATCATCCTCTGCCTGGCCATGGATGGCTTGGCTGTGGAGAACTGGGTCTGGCCCAGCAGAGAGTTCAGCAGGAGACCCTTACACACACCCTGGAAGGGAGTGAGAAGGACTAACATTATTCAATAGTCTAGAGCCATTCATCTGAGCCTGTATTCACAAAGCGTCTCAAGGTAGGAGTGCTGATCTAGGATCATCCATGGAATTATTGCAAAAGTATGGTATGCAGCTTTTGTGCTACTCGATAAGGACGGGGATAGTAGTGATCTTGAGAATGATCTACCCATTTCTAGGCTCCCTTGTCTTGCAAAAATATTAGAACCATTGGTCAGTCAATCTCACGTGACTTGGGAAATGGTAGTCAGTGTTTTTCTTTTTGGCAAATCAAAGAAATAAGTTATTGCTGCCTTATTAGCCAAGAAATCATTAGGGGCTGACCCGTGTTTGCGTAAGTATGCACTGCCCCTCATTGCTGGCACAGTAGCACACTATCAGGAAATATTCCATAAGTGTCGAAAGCAGCTTTTGTGATAACACTCCATAAGGGCGGGGATAGTGGTGATCTCAATAATTATTGACCCATTTCCAGGCTCCCTTGTCTTGCGAAATTACTACAATCATTGGTCAACAAACCAAGTTATTTTCTATGTTATTCAATCCGGATTCAGACCCAAACATAGCACCACTTCATCTACCATGCTCGTTGTAAATGATATTACAAATTACTTAGATAGAAAGAATTGTGCTGCCATGTTTGTAGACTAAAGCTTGATACTGTAGACCATGTTATTCTGTTGAATAAGCTGTCCTCTATAGCATTGGGTACTGATACTTGCCAATGGTTTCATAATTATATCAATGTCAGAACTCAGGCCATCAAAGTAGATGGGGTCAAATCTGAGAGCTTTGAGTTACATAATGATTATTATAATTTTTTATTTATTTAACTAGGCAAGTCAGTTAAGAACAAATTCTTATTTACAATGACGGCCTACCCCAGCCAAACCCGGACGATGCTGGGCCAATTATGGGACTCCCAATCATGATGCAGCATGGATTCGAACCAGGGATTGCAGTGACGCCTCTTGCACTGAGATGCAGTGCCTTAGACCACTGCGCCACTCGGAAGCCAACATAAAGAGGTGGCCCAAGGTTCGATACTCAGCCAATTACTGTTTACAATCTATACTGAACAAAAATATAACTGCAACATGTAAAGTGTTGGTTCCATGATTCATGAGCTGAAATAAAATATGTTACACACAAAAAGCTTATTTCTCTCATATTGTGTCCACACATTGGTTTTACATCCCTGTTTGTGTGCATTTCTCCTTTGACAAGATAATCTATCCACCTGACAGGTGCGGCATATCAAGAAGCTGATTAAACAGCATGATCATTACACAGGTGCACCTTGCGCTGGGGACAATAAAAGGCCATTAAAATTAGCAATTTTGTCACACAATGCCACAGATGTCTCAAGTTGAGGGAGCTTGCAACTGGCATGCTGACTGCAGGAATCTCCACCAGAGCTGTTGCCAGAGAATTCAATATTAATTTCTCTACGATAAGCCATCTCCGTCATTTTAGAGAATTTGGCAGTACATCAAACCGGCCTTACAACCGCAGACCTGGTATAACCACGCCAGCCCAGGACCTCCACATCTGGCTTCTTTATCTGCCAGATCGTCTGAGACCAGCCACCTGGACACCTGATGAATATTTTGGTCTATAATAAATTCCTTTTGTGTGATAAAACTCATTCTGATTGGTGGGCATATGCTCTCTAAGGCCCACCATGGCTGCGCCCCTGCCCAGTCATGTGAAATCCATAGATTAGGGCCTAATTAATTCATTTCAAAAAATAAATTGGTAATGCTGTAAAATATATATATTTCATTTGTGTTTTATTCCATTGTTCCATCAGTTGGCCAAGCCTTTTCACATTTTAAGTATGATTGCCAAGCATTGCAGAGGTTATTATTGGATCTAAACTTAATGCTAAATGCAAAACATGCTTTTTTCTAGGTCCCATAACCCAGATTTAAATAACATGTGTAAATTACTAGTTTGAACAGTACACAAATTGAGCGAGTTCCTTCCTACAAATATTTTGGTATCTGGCTTGATGACAAAACTGTCATTTAAAAAAAACATGTCAATGAGCTGATAAAGTTCATGTTCAAGGTTGTGTTCTCTTACAGAAACAAAGCATGTCTGACTTCTGTTAATAGGAAGGAAGTTGTCCAGGCCACTTTTATGTCTATTATAGTTTCTGGGGATATTATCTATATGCATGCAGCATAATCTACTAGATGCTGTTTTCAATTGTGCCCTTATGTTTATTACTGGTGATGGTTATAGAACTCACCATTGCCTTTTGTATCAAAAAGTGGGTTGGGCCTCTTTGTATGTAAGGAGAGTAAGCCTAAGACTGGGTTTGGTCATTTGTAAGTCTAAATTGAATTATCGATGATCGATACAAAATTTCTCCATGAGGGCTTTGTAGATAAACCAAGCACAAGACTGGGTTTGACCCCGTCGGTCTCCACAAATTTGGGTAAAGCTGCGTTTATTTTTTTTGCGCCCTTTATGTGGAATAACTTTACAGGACTCACTGAAATGAGATGTTCTGGTCCATTTAGAGTAATGATCGGAGACCTCAATGTTGATAAATGTGTCCATTTCTTAATAGATTTGTAATTTTATGTACAATATTTATGCAGGGTTCATCTGTAAAAGAGACCCGTGTCTCAGTACGACTTCTCGGTCAAAATAAAAGGTGAAATATATTTTTTACTTCTTATTCATTAGGATCTAAAAAGGCAAAACTGATCCTAGATCAGCACTACTCTAAGATGCCAGAGTGGTGTACTATGACGTGAGATAGAGGAGTTAGCGAGCTAACACTGGTCAACTCAGAGTACAACTCGGGATAACCGGTGACACTAAAGTGGCTCACCTTTTAACCAGGAAACGAATCTGTCAGAATTAACCGTCTCCGGGGCAGTCTAAGTCAGGGCTAACTCCACTTACCCTGAATTTTTTTGTTTGTTGTTGAATTATTTAAACTTTTTAAAATTAATTTAACAAGGCAAGTCAGTTAAGAACACAGTCTTATTAACAAACAAAGCCTATATCAGCCAACCCTGGGCGCCGCTGGGCCAATTGTGGGCCGCCCTATGGGACTCCCAATTACGGCGGGATGTAGCGACGCCTCAAGTACCGAGATGCAGTGCATTAGACCGCTGCGCCACTGGGGAGCCCAGTACCTGAGCCGTGAGTTGAGGAACAATTAAATCTGATTCTCTCCCTCTCGTCATCATCCTCTTCATTTGAGGAGAGGACTAATTAAATATTTTATTAATAAAAAAAAAGGTCATTAAAATACGTATCACATTATACATTTAGTAATGACAAGATGCACTTGAAACTTCACACAAAGTAAACCTTTTGTATGACTTTTGTTTGACTTAGCCTTGTGCGGCATGAGCACACAGTAACAAGCTCGGCTTGAGCAGGCGACAGGTGCACGATCAATATCCACCTTCATAACATGGATAAAACCTGAGCTGGAATGTTTAGCTAACCAATGCAGGCTAGCTTCAGCAAATCCTGAGTAATCTAGCTTGCATCGTAGTATACCCTTCTGGGGAGTGATATAATTAAAATGAGGATAGCTCTTTTTACATACTCACATGCACACACACTTACCTGGGGCTTGATCAGTGCCTTCCTGGGCTTGATACTCAGAGTCGGCGGTGCCATGGCAACTTCTCCAAAGGCAACTTCATCTAAAAGTTAAGGGATAGAGAATAAGATGGTGGCAGCATGTATACATCTCTAATTACCTGATATACAGCATGCTCTGCTGAAAAATCATACATACCTATGAACATGTCGTTTTCTGCCTTCTCTTCCCGCCTGTCCAGTTTCTTTTTATGTAGCCTGTCCAGCCGGCTTTTATCATATCTGCAGTCACACAGGAGAGGACAAACGATTAAGGATGGAATTTGAGACCACTACATTTTAGACTAAATACAAAGGCTTCATTTCAAATCACCCCTAACCCCTCCTCCCTAGATACTACTGTAGATCTTAAGGGGTTGGATAGTTTGTCAACTTTATTATCACATGGGGGCAAATTAACATGGTCATCACGCTGTAGAAAGCAGGTAACATCACACTCAACCTTAAACGTAGTCTATGTTTGATACGTTAAACTAATGGTTCCATTGATATTTATTTTTTTGAGATCCCAGGGGGGCTTTGACAGTCTATTGTAAATCAGTCCGATAGTACCCTTGACAGTATTTCAATCTGAAAGAACGTTAGGGTTTGAAGTGAAAAATGCATTAGAAAGTTCAAAAGATCATGCAATAACTTTGTATGATCTTCTGTGCAGTCTGATGTAGTGCCTGGTCTTGTTTACTCTGTTCTAATGAGTCCTGCCCAGATTGTGGGCATGGTAGTGGGAAACAGAAGACACATACATGTTCCTTAGAGTCTTAACTTTCAGTGATGTAGCTTAAACCGTTCAATAGATAGAGCCACGTGTCCGAAGAAAAAAGAAGCTGCTGTTTATTACAACTGCATCTAGCTGCTACTGACGTAACCCCGGTTCTATGAACCAAAGCATATCCCCCCCTTCTATTTCAGTGTTTCTCTTGCGACCCCTAGTTTGGGAAACGCTGCGTTAAACCAATAAACAACAAAGTCCAAAAAGGTTTAAACAAAAGTGTAGGCCTATGTGAAAGGCAGGGCTAGGGGTTGGAATTGAGGGACAGAATGTTTGTCTGGCTCCACTCACTCTTTCTTCTTGTCAGACTTGCATTTCCCGGTGCCAGCAGGTTTCTCCTGCTCCTCTAGCTCCCTCTCCGGCCGTCTCTCTATCTGGTTCTTGGTGAGGAAGAGGACGTGCTGCGCCTCATTGCCCATCCTCCGCAGGTACGTCTTCTCACTCTCCTTCTTCTTTCTACGGAAGTGTGGAACAGGGATATCTACGATTGTAGCATCCCCTGGCTTGGGTTTGGGAGCAAGGGCGATGGCGTCAGCTAATGGGATCCAAGTAAAGATTATAAGGAACAGGACAGAAAATGAGGAGTACTGGAAGACAGAGCTTCAATTAAACTTTTAAGAAAGGCAAGTCAGTTTTTACAAGTATCAAATACCTTCGCTAATACTACAGGCATTCATGTATAGGCCTAATCAAGGACTTAGAACAATATTAAAAGGTTAGAATTCCATGATGACTGACCTTTCCTCATCTTCTTGGCCTTGCTGGGCCCCATCTTCATCCTCTCCTTGCTTTTCATAATCTCTCGAAGGCGGAAGGGAATCTGCTCAAGATGATCCTTCTGTCTGGGCTTGCCATCTCGTTTAGGCTTCTTGCTAGAGGGGCAATTAATTTATGGAAAAAGAAAGACATTTATTTACTCTAACTAAAATCATATGTAAACAAGAAGTCATCACAATATTTGGTCACATGGTCATGCATTGAATGTGCACTACGAGCGGCATGTGCATCAGACGCATGTGCATGGACCATAACTGGTTTGGCGTTAAAGAAAGTGCTCAAAATATTTGATATATTTTTGAGAAATAGAAGCTTGAGCATACAGAGAAAAGTTTGTCAACACTCTAAGCAACATCTTTACTTTGGCGAGTTATGAAAGTATTTTAAATCCAGTCACTTTAGCCGTCACATGGTGGCCCTGGGCCCGGTTTGCCAAAAGCATCTCAAAGCTAAATCAAACTTTAGAAACTTAGTAGGAGCATCGTTAAATCTCCCAAATCCATCATTACTAAAACTGCACATTATTTAACGGCTGTCTCAGACCACTTGTAGAACAGCTACTGCTACGTTAGAAGGGCAAAAAAGCATCTATGGTCACTTTATACACAGAAGATCTCAGCTGAACATATAGATAAGCAACTTCATTCTCTCTGTGACCGCTGATAACTTCAGAACGAAGTTGACTACAAATACAAAGTTGCCAATGTCTTTGCAATTGTTACAAACAAGCAAAGGATAAAATGATGCTTCAAATGAAAACCGAGATGGCCTTGTCCTATCCGTGCTCTAGCGACTTGTGGCAGGCCAGGCACATGCACGCTGACTTCGGTCGCCAGTTGTAAAGTGTTTCCTCGGACACATTGGTGCGGCTGGCTTCCGGGTAAAGCGAGCAGCGCAGCTTGGCAGGGTCATGTTTCAGAGGACGCATGGCTCTCGATCTTTGCCTCTCCTGAGTCCGTACGAGAGTTGCAGAGATGGGACAAGACTAACTACCAATTGATATCACAAAATTGGGGAGGGGAAAAAAAAGGGTAAAAAGTACCCCCCCAAAAGAAATCTGTCTGTTTAAGCTAGAGACAACTGTGTTTTTGCAAGGGCTGCGTCTCAATCCACTGCATCCGCCGATATCGCCCTTCCGCATCTGCAGTGAAAGGTGGCAGAGCTAGAGTGGTGTTTGTCAGACCATGAGACAAATCTGAAAATTGGTCTTCTCACAAAATCGTATGAAGCATCTGAACAATTTGGCCTACAAACTATTAACACCACTCTATTGAAATGTGACTCTCACGAACACAATGGTGTTCTATTTTGCTTACAAAACTCATCTGAAGGTCTCCAGTACCAGTGTTTATTAAAAAATATATATATATATTAAAAAAAAGAGGTATACAGTAAGTCAAAGGTTTGGACACACCTACTCATTCAAGGGTTTCTCTTTTTTACTATTTTCTACATTGTAGAAATAACACATATCATGTAGTAACCCAATTGTTTTTAAACAAATCAAAATATATTTTATATATTCTTCAAAGATTCTTCAAAGTAGCCACCCTTTGTCTTGATGACAGCTTTATACACTCTTGGCATTCTCTCAACCAGCTCCACGTGGAATGCTTTTCCAACAGTCTTGAAGGAGTTCCCTCATATGCTGAGCACTTGTTGGCCGATTTCCTCTTCACTCTGCGGTCCAACTCATCCCAAACCATTTTAATTGTGTTGAGGTCAGATGTTTGTGGAGGCCAGGTGCAGCACTCCATCACTCTCCTTCTTGGTCAAATAGCCCTTACACAGCCTGGAGGTGTTGGGTCATTGTCCTGTTGAAAAACAGTGATAGTCCCACTAAGTGCAAAACAGATAGGATGCCGAATCGCTGCAGAATGCTGGTTAAGTGTGCCTTGAATTCTAAATAAAATCACAGACAGTGTCACAAGCAAAGCACCCCCACACCACCTCCTCCATGCTTCATGGTGGGAACCACACATGCAAAGATCCGTTCACCTACTCTGCGTCTCACAGAGACATGGAGGTTGGAACCAAAAATCTCAAATTTGGACTCATCAGACCAAAGGGCAGATTTCCACTGGTCTAATGTGCATTGCTCGTGGTTTGTCCCAAGCAAGTCTCTTCTTCTTATTGGTGTCTTTTAGTGGTGGTTTATTTGCAGCAATTCGACCATGAAGGCCTGATTCACGCAGTCTTCTCTGAACAGTTGATGTTGAGCTGTTTCTGTTACTTGAAACATGTAGCATTTATTTGGGCTGCAATCTGAGATGCAGTTAACTCTAATGAACTTATTATCCTCTGCAGCAGAAGTAACTCTGGGTCTTCCTTTCCTGTGGCGGTCCTCATGAGAGCCAGTGTAATCATAGCGCTTGATGGTTTTTGCAACTGCACTTGAAGAAAATTTCAAAGTTCTTGACATTTTCCTGATTGACTGACCTTCTTGTCTTAAAGTAATGATGGACTGTTGTTTCTCTTTGCTTATTTTAGCTGTTCTTTCCATAATATGGACTTTGTCTTTTACCAAATAGGACTATCTTCTGTATACCACCCCTACCTTGTCACAACACAACTGATTGGCTCAAATGCATTAAGGAAAGAAATTCCACAAATGAACAAGGCACATTGAAATGCATTCCAGGTGACTACCCCATGAAGCTGGTTGAGATAATGCCAAAAGTGTGCAACGATGTCATCAAACCAAAGGGCGGCTACTTTGAAGAATCTCAAAAATATTTTGATTTGTTTAACCCTTTTTTGGTTACAACATGATTCCATGTGTGTTATTTCATAGTTTTGATGTCTTACAATGTAGAAAAGAGTAAAAAGAAAAGAAACACCCTGGAATGAGTAGGTGTGTCCAAACTTTTGACTGTAGCTCTGTCTATTAATCTGAGAGTGGTTACATTTCTCCAGGCCCATCACTCAGCTTTTTACCAAAACAGAGACGGGCGACCGTTGTTATTGTTTCATCTGTGGATTATCAAGACATTAAAGTGTCACCAACAAAACGTTTAACATTAGGCCTATAGCAAATGCAGCATATGGCCTTTTCCAGTAGTGCTCAAGCATGCCATTCCATGAGCGCAGCATTTATTTTTCAACAGGAATCAATAAACCCAATCAGCCCTCCATGACAAAATCATAAACAGAGTAGGGCTGCGTAATAAATCCATAGCTTTGGGGTTATGCGCAGGTAAAACAATTCAGCTATTCTATACTTCCACATTTCCAAGTCCTATTCTTGAAGATCAAGGCAGTATAACATTTATTGGAATTCTGATACATCTTTACATTAAAAACCAAGTCTAATTTAATCGTACTTTATATGTAGAAAGCAATGGGTAAGAAGAAGCCTACATAACCAACCCATAAAGTAAAATGTAACATCCATATATGGCCAGCTATATAAACTTTAACATTGATTTATCCTGCAATAGATGTGGTTCAATTTGGTAACATACAGTTTTGTCTTCTTCTAATGCCTCTTAAGGGGAAAGTAATCTAAAAGTAACTGAATGTAATCAGATTACGTTACTGAGTTTGGGTTATCCAAAAGTTACATTGATTACAATTTGACAGGTAACTAGCAACTAACGGATTACATTTATCAAGTAAACTACCCAACCCTGTGTGAGTGATGGGGCTTGCCTCCGACTGGCATCTGTAGTGTCGCCGGATGAGGAAAACGGCACTAGTGAAAACGGGACCCCGGCCTCCTGAGTGCTCATTGCTAACTGGGTAACTAACTCTCAAGATAGCTAGCATGCTAACTTAGATAGCTAGCAAGCCTGTAGGACAAAGAAGAGCGAACCAGCTGGTCAGCGTTACCTTGGATATTGCCCAGTCGTAGCACCTTGTTTAAATGCCTCTGCGGGTTTCGTCTGTTTATTTTTCCCCATGATCTTCTTGTTATTGGTGCTTAACTAGCGCGGATTCCTTCGAAACACCAACCCACGTGGGCTAAAGTTGAGAAATTCTTCTTCTTTGGAGTTAAACTGCAGTTGGCATCAAATATGTTGCATTACCGCCCCCAACTGGACTATAATATAAATCCATTGTACATGTGATACAAAAGGGGAAAAAGCAAAACCTTCCAACTAACCCTACACTCGTTAAAAATCCACTACCCTATTCCAATACTTTGACCCTATTGCTCATGCACCATGCCAACGGCCTGGAAGGATGAGGTACTCAACACACCCTCTAACTCTTCTGAAGTCAAATCTCATATACCCACTGCCGGCCCGCCTGTGGCGGCAGATAGCCTTTTCTGAGCTAAACTGACCAATATGCACCTCCAACAACACACATAAAACCTCACATAATTCTGCCCAAAACAATGACAATTTCTCTCAACCAGTGGCATATGGGGTTTTTAGGTGAGCGCTGATGCCACCCTTTGATAAGCAGTGCCCAAATTGTCAAAGGCAGAGGCGCAAAATATTTTGCTTGTCCATATTCCCAGCGTGCCTCTCCAGGGTGCTGTTAGTGAGATGCATCTTTGAAGCGCTCCACCAACGTTCCATCCCGAAAATTCTCTAACAAAAATGTAGAACATATAGGATATGGTAAAAAAAATGTATGTGGCCTTTTCTGTAGCCTACAGCCTGGAGATAAAATGTATGACAATGTAATGAGAGATGGACACTTTTTACATCATGCAGGTTTCTCTGATCAAATAGCCTAACCTGACTAATGAGCTGCCATGTTAACAAACAACATATCCTAAAAACAGGACAGGTCAAAGTAAAATGGACAATATGGAATGGACAGTCACAACTGTTGTCCAGGAGTTTCACCCCATTGTCATGATCAGTGGTTTCAAGTTTGTATCCATCAATTTTTGACAAGCTGATCATAGTGAAAAAATAAAATACTTCTGCATTTCCCACTGTGTAAACACATTGCAAATAGGCTCGCAATAACTTCTGATAAAGTTGGTTAGCTGATATTCAGAGGTTAAATAGCCACAAATGGATTAGTCACAGGAATCAGGACTATTAAATCTATTTTCTGTGATTTACATTCAATTTCTGCGGTACAGTTGATAACCAATGCTATGAACTCTAAGAATCCAACATTACTGAAGCATATATTACTCGTTGGCCTACAACAACTACTCACAGGGATTCTCTCCATCCTTTGACCTATCCTCCTCTACTTTGTTCACTGCCTCAGCATACGACACCTTGTGCACTACTCTGACTCCAGCCACCTCAACCTACCTCTCTCGCACTGGACACTTCCGATCCTTAGCAACATGGGCACCCCTACAGTTGACACACACAACTTTATCCACCAAAACTACACAGTCCTCTATCCCATGCCCTCCTGCACTTCTTGGAATCTCCCTCCTTCAAACTGCTGCAACATGACCATAAACGTTGCCCCTGAAACAGCGTAGTGGATTCGGCACAAAAGCTCTAACAGGATAACTGATATATCCTAACATGCCTTTGTCGGGTAAAGACTCAAAATTACTGACAGTGATTCCTCTGTTTAACCACGCTTACCACCGGGTTTGTGTTGCACCAAACAGTGGGCATCACAAACACCAGGAATCTTCAACTTCAATTGCTCCACCTCCATACTTAACGCTTCCCCAGAAATCACTCCTTTCAATGGTTCCATGTTTCTAAGAGCAAAGCAAGAAACATATCTTGACCCAAGTTGCGAACATGTGGACCCTGCTCCCTTTGGTGAGAAGAAACACAAAAACAAATATCACAAGTCCACTACAGGTTACCTTCACTGATTCAACTGCTTTCCCACCCACCCTGAAACCCCAAATGCATCTCGCCAAAAGGCAAGGATCGAATTTATCTTCTTTATCATATCCATCGATGCCAGGCTCAGGTTCCGAGCTCTTCACCACACCTTCCACCTCACTTAACTCACCCTCATTCACTTCCATTTCTCCTCCAGAACAAGGTATGAAGCTCGGCTCACTCTGTTTGCACTTGATACCAATCTTCTTCGACACCCCATCTCTCAATTTTTTAATCACCATTTTCCTCAAATTTAAATTCAACCTCATTTTCATCAGCCTCTTTTTTCCCCTCCATTCTTCCCTATCCCAATATTCCTCTTCCCATGACTTTGACTGCAGTACGGTGGCATCCCAACGTCAGTTGTGTAAAGTACTTAGTAGTACTTTAAAGTATTTTTACTGATCTACTTTCTTTATATTTTTGTAAACTTTTACTTCACTACAATTCCGAAAGAAAATAATGTACTTTTTACTTCAAACATTTTCCGTGACACCCAAAAGTACTAGTTACATTTTGACAGATAAATGGTCCAATTCACACACTTATCAACAGAACATCCTTGGTCATCCCTACTGCATCTAATCTGGCAGTGTCACGAAACACAAATGCTTCGTTTGTAAATTATGTCTGAGTGTTGCAGTGTGCCCCTGGCTAACCGTCAATAAAAAATAAGTTACAAAAAAGTATTTAAAAAAACAAAAACTTTTAGACTTACTGAAGTAATATTATACTGGGTGACTTACTTGAGTAATTTTCTATTAAAGGGTCTTTACTTTTAGTACTTTTTCCACCACTGCTCAACGTACAGTAACTCCATCTAATAAGCATCCTGCTCACCTCGGAAAGTGTCCTCGTCATCTTCTTCTATGGTATAATGGTGTTGGCAACAATTAAATGTGCATTCCGCCACCTATGGATAATAAAGATACAAAAAAGGAAAACATTTGGGTACAAATAACATGTAAAAACGAACAAAGAATAAATTAACAAAATCAACCTGCTTTTCTGTAAAAACCTCATTCTAAATCAGGTCCCAACACAGGCTCAGAAGCCTCCTGTGAAGGCAGGACAGTAGTGCTTCTGCCGTGAGTCTTGGAGCCCCAAAAACGTATCGGATATAATGATATAATGATATAATTCAGCTTCTTTGACTTCTTAGACACTTGAGCGGTACAATGAATCTACCTTCTTCACAATGAGTGTATCCAGATCACCCGATTGACTTAAAACACTAGCAACTGGTTGCAATGCATCCACTGCTATATCTTCAAAACTGTTGCCTACTGCCCCTTTGACTCTCTTCACCGCCTCCACATAGGAGATCTGCTGCGCAGCTTTGATCCTGGACCTCCTTCACCCTGACATGATCCCCACCACAGATGCATTTTCCATTCATAGATTATTCAATATCATACTTTGCCCGTCTGCAAACATTTGACACGTGACCATATCCTTTACAATTTTCACAGTGTAATGGTTTGGACACAAATGCTCTCAGCGCTTACCTCACATACCCAAGCTTCACATATTCAGGTAGATTCTCTTCAAACAATAATATCGCCAGGCTTTTCTCCTTCCTTCCATTTACCATGCGGGTCAGGCAACGTGCACTGACCACTCCTGGGATTTTCTGACTAAGGTACTCATCTATATCCAATGAGACTCCAGCTATAACTCCTTTGGCAGGCGCCCTGCTCCGAAGATCAATACATGTTACTTCTGACGTGGACAATTTTGACAGATCCAGTGCATGCTTCTTCTGTTCTTCATCAACACAATTAACCCAAAGAAGGCTGCTTCTAGTCACCTTGATTGAATCCACCTTTCCCACTGTTTCTTCACAGTCCTCGATATTACAAATGGATTTCCCAAATGAATATCCTTGTCCAAAAAAACTCTACCCAATAAGAAATGCATTATTGGACCGGTCCTTGTCTTCTACTACAAATTTGGCTCATTTTGTTCCATTCTTTGATTTCACTATTTTCCATACATTTATCACAGGAGTCTCAGGAGTCACTTGCTTTCGGATTCAAGCACAGTCGCGATTTCCTGCCCCGGAAAGTGTCTTCTCTGGGCACCGACATTTTGACAGCATGAGCCTTCTGTCTGATTCCTTTTGTTCGCTATAACAAACTGTTATTTTTGGCGAACGTGTCGGGAATCATATTGCATCGGTGACAGAGCCGTTCATTAGGGTCCCTGATTTGCATACTGCTACTACTGCTTTTTGAGCTCAAAACAACGATTATCTGCAGATAAGTTAATTCTCTAAGAGGGTGAATCCTCATTGCAGAAACAATAATTGGTTGGGAGAGCGAGTACATTCTGGTCCAAGTTCATTTTTGCAGTGCGTTATTAGGGGATCTAATAATTTGTCAAGGTAAAAATATATTTGAACGTGCACGAATAAGAATAAGAAATCAAAGTAACAAGTAATTAAAAAGCAGCAGTAAAATAACAATAGCGAGACCATATACCGGTGCAGAGTCAATGTGCGGGTTACTGGTTAGTTGAGGTAATATGTACATGTGGGTAAAGTTATTAAAGTGACTATGCTTAGATGATAACAACAGAGAGTAGCAGCAGTGTAAAAGAGGGGACTATGTTGCAATTCTTCAGCCATTCCTGGACCTGCGACCAAAAACAAGCTATATATGGACAGTACAAAAAGAAAGGATCTAATGATTGTCTCTTTGCAGAATCTACAGAGCTGGGATGGTTGTATCCCTGATAAGATTCTATTGGGTGCAAGAATTTTGTCAAATTGAAAAACTCAAAGTTTTGAATCCGGTGTTTTGTTTATCAGTTCATAAACCATGTGCCATGGAATCAGTACATCATAAATCTCCAACTTTCTATGGCTTGTTTCAAAATAGCGATATTTTGGAGATTTCATTTTCAAATAACCAAAAGTGAGGTTGTAATTTGAACAGAGGGGAAAAGTCCATGCTTGAACACGGGGTGAGCTATTCTTACTAATCTGCTAGAGAACCAGTTCGGATTTAAGTATGACTGAAGCCATATTTATTATATAAATGGGCCCTTTTAATTTTGTCTGGCTTGCCATTCCGAATAAAATTGAATCTTTTTTTGCTCATAATTTTAAAAGCAGGTCACTAGGTGTAGGCAAAACCATAAGCAAATAGGTAAACTGTGATATAACTAGTTAATCAGGGTGATATTTTTTCCCCACAAATACAGGTATTTTCTTTTTCCATGGTAGCAAGATCTGATCTATTAAATGTATTGTGAGGATTTCCTTCTGTCCACTTCACCGTCAGACAATTGTATTGGAAAACTACACGGTAATGTAAAAAAAAAATTGTTGCTCAATACGTAATATATATATACACTTATAGATCCTCTATGAGGCTATGGAGGAATCAAAAAGAGAACATGAATCGGCATACAATGACACCTTTTTTTAAGCCCTGGATTTCTAGCCCCTTGAGAGTATTTTTATTTTTTTATTAAATAGTTAACGTTTCGATGGACATATCAAATAGATATGCTGATAGTCGACAACCATGTTTTACTCCTCTTGACAGTTATACTTTTTGAGAAGTAGCCATTATTTACTACTGTGCAAGACACCGCAGGAGGAGCTTCGGGGCAAGTCTCTGACTGTCCTTGAGTGGCTCAGCCAGAGCCTGGACTTGAACCCGATCGAACAAAAAATCCCTGTCTTAGGTCAGTTAGGATCACCACTTTATTTTAAGAATGTGAAATGTGTAATTTCTTTCATCACATTCCCAGTGGTTCAGAAGTTTACATACTAATTGAGTGTATTTGGAAGTATTGCCTTTAAATTGTTTAACTTGGGTAAAACGTTTTGGGTGCCCTTCAACAAGCTTCCCACAATAAGTTGGGTGAATTTTGTCCCATTCCTCCTGACAGAGCTGGTGTAACTGAGTCAGGTTTGTAGGCCTCCTTGCTCACATGCTTTTTCCATTCTGCCCAAAATTGTTCATTAGGGTCAAGGCTTTGTGCTGGCCACCGCAATACCCTGACTTTGTTGTCCTTAAGCCATTTTCCCACAACTTTGGAAGTATGCTTGGGTAATTGTCCATTTGGAAGACCCATTTGCAACCAAGCCTTAACTTCCTGACTGATGTCTTGAGATGTTGCTTTAATATATCCACAATTTTCCAGCCTCATGATGCCATCTATTTTGTGAAGTGCACCAGTCCCTCCTGCAGCAAAGCACCCCCACAACATGACGCTGCCACCCCCGTGCTTCACGGTTGGGATGGTGTTCTTCGGCTTGCAAGCCTCCCCCTTTTTCCACCAATGATGGTCATTATGGCCAAACAGTTCTATTTTTGTTTCATGAGACCAGAGGACATTTCTCCAAAAAGTACAATCTTTGTCCCCATGTGCAGTTGCAACCCGTAGTCTGGCTTTTTTATGGCAGTGGCTTCTTTGGGGCGGCAGGGTAGCCTAGTGGTTAGAGCATTGGACTAGTAACTGAAAGGTTGCAAGTTCAAATCCCCAAGCTGACAAGGTACAAATCGGTCGTTCTGCCCCTGAACAGGCAAGTTAACCCACTGTTCCTAGGCCGCCATTGAAAATAAGAATTTGTTAACTGACTTGCCTAGTTAAATAAAGGTATGACATTGCTGAGCGGCCTTTCAGGTTATGTTGAAATGGGACTCGTTTAACTGTGGATGTACCTGTGTCTCTAGGAGACAGAACGCGTCTCCTTCCTGAGCAGTATGATGCTGTGTTTGGTCCCATGGTGTTTATACTTGTGTACTATTGTTTGTACAGATGAACGTGGTACCTTCAGGTGTTTGGAAATTGCTCATCCAAGTCTGGTTCATCCTTGGGATTTCTTTTGATTTTCCCATGATGTCAAGAGGCACTAAGTTTGAAGGTAGGCCTTGAAATACATCCACAGGTACACCTGACTCAAATTATGTCAATTAGCTTATTAGAAGCTTCTAAAGCCATCATTTTCTGGAATTTTCCAAGCTGTTTAAAGGCACAGTCAACTGAGTAAACTTCCGACCCACTGGAATTGTGATACAGTGAAATAATGTCTGTGAACAATTGTTGGAAAAATTACTTGTCATACACAAAGTAGGTGTTCTAACTGACTTGCCAAAACTATAGTTTGTTAACAAGAAATGTGTGGAGTGGTTGAAAAAAAAAGTTAATGACTCCAACCTAAGTGTATGTAAACTTCTGACTTCAACCGTATCTTAGTCTATGCCGCTCTGACATTGCTCGTCCATATATTCTTAATTCCATTCCTTTACTTGGCTATGTATGTATTAGGAATATGTTGTGAAATTGTTAGATATTGCTGCACTGTCAGAAGTAGAAGCACAAGCATTTCGCTTCACCTGCAATAACATCTGCTAAACACGCATATGTGACTAATAAAGTTTGATTTGACGTTTCAATTGTCTCGGCTTAAAAATCCTTTAATCTGTCACCTCCCCTTTATCTACAGTGATTTGAAGTGGATTTAAAAAGTGATGTCAGTAAGGGATTAAAGCTTTCAGCTGCTCAGTCTGTCATGGTAAGAGCAGGTGTGCCTTTTTTTTAATACTCCATGTAAATTACTAACAACCTAGCAGGTTTGGCATTTGTATAGTGACTTCTATGTGTCACTTTGAAAAGTGTAACAATAGGCCTGGTATATAAATAGAAGGCATGTTTTTCCAGAATACAATCCCAATTGCAATTCCAATTCCTAAATCCTGTTAACAAGTTGATTTAAATGTTTGTAGGCAGGAAGTGACAATCAACTTTGAATAGACAGCAGTCAGATTGGTTTTGAATATATTGTTTAAAAAAAATGGTATGAGATGGTACCAGTGGGAAGTCATTTGTACTTTTTTGGGGCCCAGTCTCGGGCTTGTAAGTATCTAAAGAATTGGGGAATTTAGAATCTTGAATCTACTTGAGTTTCAAAGGTGCGATCTTTATAAAGGTCCTCAATTTGTCCCACGTACTTAAGTCACATGTGACATCTCAGACGTCACTGGCACTTGCATGAATGATGTGTCTTGCCATAGAGATCTGACATTTACAAAATTACACTGATTAGCCCAAAGCGGGAGCTATGGTTAATAAGTGAAATGTGTGAGTCACCAGAGAGGAACAGGTGAAACGAGAGGCATGACTTATTAATGCCTCATGAGTTTGCTTTAAATGTCATATCCCATCAGAACCCAAAATATAAGCTTGTTTTACTACAATGTTTTTAAACAAAGTAAATGTAAACAAACACTATATAGGCTAAAAACATGATAAACGGCCTATATTTTATAAGGGAAAATCAAGAATGAAATTTCAAAGAGGAAATGTCAAACTTCAGAAGACCTTTCAAACCTTAAATACAGTACAGGTTTTACTAATGTTATTCTGCAATAGGGTTATCAAATTAAGATCCTACATCTGTACTTACACTGGCCAAATAACGCTCAAAGCAGCTTTTAGTAAAAGGTCACGTGCATGATAATTGTTTTATTGTTGATTTAAAGGCATTTACATCACTTGGTCAGGTCATGCACAAGCATCATTGGTTCCCATTGTTTATGCCATCACTTAGTGTTAAGTTTCTTGTAGACATATGATGGCCCTTGTACTTGGAAGTTTAGGCATGCAACACATCTTTCTCCGGTTTTCATTCTCTCTTTTTTAGAATGCCTTTGGAAATACAATGGCATGTATTTGAAAATATTCAAATGCACAAACAAGTACTCCCATGCATTTGTAGCCTGGTCTGTCCTAGGGGTATTTGGAAAGAAGTTTTGGGAAATAGTTTCAAATAGTATTTATAGGAAAATACTTCAAATAGAAGTAGTTGATTCAGCCACATTTGAAAATGCTTTTATCTGTGAATGAGTATGTGTGTGAGCAAAATCATTGTGTGTTTTGCATGCTAATGGAAATCAGAAAACAGTCCTGGAGAAGCAAGAGAAGAGAAACCAGGATCACCTGAAGAGGGAGGAGAGAGAAGGAAGCATTTGAAGAAGAGGTGGGGTTGGATAGGGATTAGCCGGCCATGTACTTTGCAAAGCCATTGGCAATGTTCAAACGTGTTAGCTATAGTCTTAATGCTGTGGAAACAGTTAATGATTGATAAAATCAACTCATGTCAATGCATGTGTTGCTAGTTAACATTTGTGTTTGAGCAGGACATGCAAAAATAGTATGCACACAGGGGCAAGTTCTGATGAAGGCTGTTGCTGAAACTCAAGTCATATTTTTCTCTGTTACCCTTGACTCTTTCCAACATTAATCCGGACTAAATCTCACAAGAAAATGTTGGAGCACAGTTTTGCTGGGTGTGGATGTACCTTACATTTTGAAGCTAACATTTTAAATGTGTACTGGACTAATTATTTAGAGCTTACTAGAGCCGAAAGAAGCGGAGGTGAGGAACTGGTTTTGTGTACCACGGAGTCGTATGCATAAGTGTAAATTGGTTGTGTGCGAGTTTGTTGCTAAACGAGGGCTTGCAAGTCATAGCGAACCACCATTATTGTGTTCACCTGCTGTCCCCTAAGATATTTCCTCCTCTCTATGTGATCACCCCCAGGTCTCGCTCTGGAGAGTACAGGAGGCATTTCCGCTCGCCCCACAGGGAGAAGCGTCGCTCCAGTTCCAGGGACCGCAGCGAGAGAGAGTGGGAGACACCGCAGCCGCTCACTGCAAGGGCCACAGCCGAGAACGTAGTCTAGAGCAGGAACACCGCTAGAAACTAAGGTACCGAACTGCATCATACCCTCATTTACCTCAATAACTCATACAACCAGACCTTTTCAAAATTATTTGCTGAAATTATATTAGTAACTAGTCATCACGCATATATAGAATATATGAATTTTTTGCATTGTTATACAGTAGACTAAATGAAGGTTGACAGGCAGTTCACTTTGTGCTGCTGAACTGTGTCATTTCACGAATAGAGTGCCTTTAGGTAGTGTAATTTAGTCAACTTTTTCACCTAATTTTAACATTCGGTCATAAAAGAGCACATGTTCAACTTCCTAACAAACAGGTTTTCGCATCTCAAGAGGTTAAATTAAGGAACATGACTATAAAAGTGACCGGGGTTGATCGTAACAGGGTTGACGATTTCCTCTTAATTCAGCCATAACTCTCCTTGTGACAGGGGGAATGGAAGCTTGTTGTGTGCTACAGGGAGAGACATTTGAATAGAAGCTTAACAAAAAGCTTGTGTTCATGTTCAACTTTTTAAACATTTCTTGTCTGTTTATCGGTAACAGGGTTGACGTGTTATGGTTGACGCGCTCAGTTTTCCTCCACCAAAAGAGTACAACCAGCTCACCGGCATTACACTATGATTTGACTTAAATATTCAATGTGTCTTTTGAAAAATTATTCGTTTAAAAATAGTTTACAAATTATTAGTCTAACCATATTAAAACGAGTTCAGTTCATGTTACAGGATTCACCTGAAATCTGAGGGACAACGTAAATTATCTTCATATCTTCAGAAATTACTTTTCCAAAGCAACAAAATAACTAGGGCTTTATAAATGATGGTGAAAATCTTGGTTAAGTGGGTTAAGTGACTATTTTATGCACAGATTATTCTGTATAATGAAAAACTAAAGTTAAAATTTGAATAGTTTGCCTAAACAAGCCAGTATAGTGTGGAGAACCATCGAAACAACTATGAATATACAATCGTTGCCAGAAGTTGAGAATGACACAAATATTAATTTTCAGTCTGCTGCCTTAGTTTGTATGATGGCAATTTGCACATACTCCAGAATGTTATGAAGAGTGATCAGATGAATAGCAATTAATTGCAAAGCCCCTCTTTGAGTCTTGCCTGGTGTCAAGAAGAGCAGTAAAGAAGCCACTTCTCTCCAGGAGAAACATCAGGGACAGACTGATATTCTGCAAAAGGTACAGGGATTGGACTGCTGAGGACTGGGGTAAAGTCTTTTTTTTTTTTGCTTTACTGTGTCATGCCAACAGTAAAGCATCCTGAGACCATTCATGTTTCTCAGCCAAGGGAGTGGGCTGACTCACAAGTTTGCCTCAGAACACAGCCATGAATAAAGAATAGTAACACATTCTCCGAGTGCAACTTCTCCCAACCATCCAGGAACAGTTTGGTGACGAACAATGCCTTTTCCAGCATGATGGAGCACCTTGCCATAAAGCAAAAGTGATAACTAAGTGGCTTGGGGAACAAAACATCGATATTTTGGGTCCATGGCCAGGAAACTCCCCAGACCTTAATCCCATTGAGAACTTGTGGGCAATCCTCAAGAGGCGGGTGGACAAACAAAAACCGACACATTCTGACAAACTCCAAGCATTGATTATGCAAGAATGGTCTGCCATTAGTTAGGCTGTGGCCCAGAAATTAACTGACAGCATGCCCGGGTGGATTGCAGAGGTCTTGAAAAAGAAGGGTCAACACTGCAAATATTGACTCTTTGCATCAACTTCATGTAATTGTCAATAAAAGCCTTTGACACTGATGAATTGCTTGTAATTATACTTCAGTATTCCATAGTAACATCTGACAAAAATATCTAATATCTAAAGACAGCAAACTTTGAGGAAATTAATATTTGTGTCATTCTCAACTTATGGCTACAACTGTATATGTTGCAAATGTCGGAGAGATAAACAGCAAGGTTAATTCAAATCTCCGCAGTTGGAAACTAAATGTTAGTCTAAAAGAAATTAGATAATGTCTAGATGCTTTTTATAGTGGAGATCAAGTTTATAACTTCCCTGTCTGGGCTGATGAGACAGTGGATTGTGCAGTCAGATGGAACAGAGGAAATAGGCAGTTTAACATCATGGACTTAACCGGTGGTAACTTGTGGAGTAGACACCTGCTGGAGTGCACTTAAAAAGTATTTAGTCAGCCACCAATTGTGCAAGTTCTCCCACTTAAAAAGATGAGAGAGGCCTGCAATTTTCATCATAGGTACACTTCAACTATGACAGACAAAATGAGAGAAGAAAATCAGAAAATCACATTGTAGGATTTTTAATGAATTTATTTGCAAATTATGGTGGAAAATAAGTATTTGGTCACCTACAAACAAGCAAGATTTCTGGCTCTCACAGACCTGTAACTTCTTCTTTAAGAGGCTCCTCTGTCCTCCACTCGTTACCTGTATTAATGGCACCTGTTTGAACTTGTTATCAGTATAAAAGACACATGTCCACAACCTCAAAACAGTCACACTCCAAACTCCACTATGGCCAAGACCAAAGAGCTGTCAAAGGACACCAGAAACAAAATTGTAGACCTGCACCAGGCTGGGAAGACAATCTGCATTAGGTAAGCAGCTTGGTTTGAAGAAATCAACTGTGGAGGCAATTATTAGGAAATGGAAGACATACAAGACCACTGATAATCTCCCTCGACCTGGAGTTCCACGCAAGATCTCACCCCGCGGGGTGACCTAGTGAATGACCTACAGAGAGCTGGGACCAAAGTAACAAAGCCTACCATCAGTAACACACTACGCCGCCAGGGACTCAAATCCTGCAGTGCCAGACGTATCCCCTTGCTTAAACCAGTACATGTCCAGGCCCGTCTGAAGTTTGCTAGAGAGCATTTGGATGATCCAGAAGAAGATTGGGAGAATGTCATATGGTCAGATGAAACCAAAATATAACTTTTTGGTAAAAACTCAACTCGTCGTGTTTGGAGGATAAAGAATGCTGAGTTGCATCCAAAGAACACCATACCTACTGTGAAGCATGGGGGTGGAAACATCATGCTTTGGGGCTGTTTTTCTGCAAAGGGACCAGGACGACTGATCTGTGTAAAGGAAATAATGAATGGGGCCATGTATCGTGAGATTTTGAGTGAAAACCTCCTTCCATCAGCAAGGGCATTGAAGATGACGTGGCTGGGTCTTTCAGCATGACAATGATCCCAAACACACCGCCCGGGCAACGAAGGAGTGGCTTCGTAAGAAGCATTTCAAGGTCCTGGAGTGGCCTAGCCAGTCTCCAGATCTCAACCCCATAGAACATCTTTGGAGGGAGTTGAAAGTCTGTGTTGCCCAGCAACAGCCTCAAAACATCACCGCTCTAGAGGAGATCTGCATGGAGGAATGGGCCAAAATACCAGCAACAGTGTGTGAAAACCTTGTGAAGACTTATAGAAAACGTTTGACCTCTGTCATTGCCAACAAAGGGTATATAACAAAGTATTGAGAAACTTTTGTTATTGAACAAATACTTATTTTCCACCATTTGCAAATAAATTCATTAAAAATCCTACAATGTGATTTTCTGGATTTTTTTTCTAATTTTGTCTGTCATAGTTGAAGTGTACCTTTGATGAAAATTACAGGCCTCTCATCTTTTTAAGTGGGAGAACTTGCACAATTGGTGGCTGACTAAATACTTTTTTGCCCCACTGTACATTACATGAGTAATGTAGGGTATGGTTAGGGTTATTATATAAAGTGGCATTGTTTAAAGTGACTGGTGACACATTTATTACATACAATTTATTTTTATTTTTAAAGTGGCTAGAGATTTGAGTCAGTATGTTGGCAGCAGCCACTCAATGTTAGTGATGGCTGTTTAACAGTCTGATGGCCTTCAGATAGAAGCTGTTTTTCAGTCTCTCGGTCCCAGCTGTGATGTACCTGTACTGACCTCACCTTCTGGATGACATCGGGTGGTGTAGGTGTCCTGGAGGGCAGGTAGTTTGCCCTCTGTGATGCGTTGTGCAGACCTCACTACCCTCTGGAGAGCCTTACAGTTGTGGGTGGAGCTGTTGCCGTACCAGGTGGTGATACAGCCCGACAGGATGCTCTCGATTGGCATGTCAAAGTCTATGATCAATGCTTTTTTGTTGTTGTATATTTATACGCACTTATGTATTTAAATTGTACTGTCCTGAAGTTATTAATATAACAATCATACAAATAAATTGGTGTTGACTTTACTTTTTGTCTGTTTGTTAAGTCCTGTTAGTCTGGGTGCCAAACAAGGTGGAACATCGGGAACATTGCCTTAATAGACGCATTGTCGACAGTCCAATGCGTTCCTTGGATTAAATTCCAGCCAAAGCACTTGAGATGATTTGGTCTTGCAATTTTGTGGTAAATGGCTAAAGTTTGCAGCAGTGGATATTTAAACTAATCTGAAATGAGGCCCCATAGTCAAACTACATTTCAGGATAAGTAGGTAAATTATCATGTTGCAGATTGCGGAACTAGAAAATATTAAGAACTTTTCATACAATCGCTCATAAATAAGTGCATTAAAACACAGGTGAAAACTTAGTTATTTGACAGTTTATTCAAACATTTATTCAAAAATAAAAAATGAATACTTATCTAATGAATTGCACTATGTTTAGACAGGAAAAAAAGGGCACAGGATTGTGTCAATTGTGTTCATGAAGAGGCCATTGGACCGTATGGCCTCGAAAATAAGAAATCCTTCTGTCACAGCAACGTCTTCAGGCTCCATATACTCTTCAGGCCCCATACACACTCAGGTTGTGCAACTGATGTGCAAAGCATTTGACACAATGGTTGTGATATTACTTTTAGTTTTGTGATACAACAGCATCTCCACAAAGCTGGTGTAAAGTTTGGTGCATAAATACTCTGTATCACAACGGTTGGGCCAAATGCGTTGTACATCAGTTGTACTACTTGAGTGTGTACGGGCAATTCAGATCATCCTAGGATGCCAACATAGCATTCAGCAATTATTTTAGAGGTATTTTCTCCTACACATTTGTTTTCACTCACAAATAAAGTTAAATGCCATGCTTGTGGGATTAATGCTGAACCTTCACAAAACCCACATTGGTGCTGAATCAGGAGCAGCTACACCACAGTGTCTGCAGGTTCACTCCTCCCTTGTACTTGATTGATCAATTAAGGGTCGTGTTCTTCTGCTCAGACATTGCATTGCTGACAAATGCCAGATCTTACAACGCCTGGATAAGTATTTTACGCATCAACTAACCACATGTTATAGCAATCTGGTGCGCGACAGCACAGTCGATGATGTAGCACACAACCTTTGGTTGATGCATGTATAGTCTGAGCACGGGAACACGACCAAGGTCACTGATTAGTTAGGAACTCCCCTCACCTAGTCTGACTTAATTGAAAGAATATAACAAAAACCAGCAGACACTATGCCCTGCATGGAATGAGTCTGACACCACTGCACCCCTGGGCTAGAGTATCTGGGGCAATACAGTGCCTTCGTAAAGTATTCAGACCCCTTGACTTGATCCACATTTTGTCACGTTACAACCTTATTCTAAAATGGATTAAATAAATACAAATATTCAGCAATCCACACACAATACAGCATAATGACAGAGTGAAAACAAGTTATTTGAAAGTTTTGCAAATGTAATATTTTATATTTTACGTATTCAGACCCTTTTATGAGACTCGAAATTGAGACCAGGTACATCCTGTTTCCATTGATCATCCTTGAGATGTTTCTATAACTTGATTGGAGTCCACTTGGGGTAAATTCAATTGATTGGACATTATTTGGAAAGGCCCACAGTTGACAGTGCACGTCGGAGCAAAGGTCGAAGGAATTGTCCGTAAGTGTTCCGAGACAGGATTGCGTCGCTGCACAGATCTGGGGAAGCGTACCAAAAAAATGGCTGCAGCATTGAAGGTTTCCAAGAACACAGTGGCCTCCATCATTCTTAAATGGAAGACCTTTGGAACCACCAAGACTCTTCCTAGAGCTGGCTGCCTGACAAAACTGAGCAATCGGGGGAGAAGGGCCTTGGTCAGGGATAGATAGAGCTCCTCTGTGGAGATGGGAGAACCTTCCAGAAGGACAACCATCTCTGCAGCACTGCTATGTTCCTGTTGTCAACTTCTGATGATTTAATTAAAGATATCATCTGAATGCTAATTTCACCAATGAGCCAATGATTGACAAGGAAAGAACCCAAAAACATACAGGACCTATATACTAGGCGTGTCAGGGGAAAGCCCAAAACATTTTTTATTTTGGCTCTGTACTCCAGTAGTTTGGATTTGAAATCAAATGATTCATGAGGCGACAGTACAGAATGTCACCTTTTTATTTGACAATATTGTCTATTTTACCATTTAGACAAAAGCACTTTACGCATCTTGTCCCCCACATGTATATGACCACATCAAGCTTGTGGCTACGAACTTGATGTATTTGCAGTTTGATTTGGGTCATATCTGCCCAATAGTAACTGAATGGTGAATGTCGTGTCATTTTTAATCACTTTTTCTTACAGTAAGTGAGAATATTTTGGGGGTTGAAAGATCTTAATCAATTTGGATGCTGTCATGATCAGAAAAAAATGATCATGAATGAATGACGAGTGAGAAAGTTGGAGTCAAAGATGATACACCTCCTCCCGTTTGCCCATGTTTCTTGGAGATCCTGAATGGTTTTGTGATACTCAACTCATCCTGTAGTATTAAGCACATTCATAACAAATTAATGTCACTTTACTTAAGGTGTCTGTAGACACTCTATAACGGCATGTGACATGGTTATGTAGTGCATAATTCCATTCAATGTTAAGGGACAGAGTTTAATAAATGATAAAACGCCATTATAACATCTGGTATGCAGACACTTATGAAGCATATGACATAAGTTGTCATGCAGCATGTAATAGCAGTTGATAGAGCATGACAACAGGATGAACAGTCATAAGTGTCTGCATACCAGATGTTATAATGGCAAATGTTGTGTTCTATAGCGGATATATATATATATTTTTGTTCACCTTTATTTAACCAGGTAGGCTAGTTGAGAACAAGTTCTCATTTGCAACTGCGACCTGGCCAAATTAACGCAAAGCAGTTCAACACATACAACAACAGAGTTACACATGGAATAAACAAACATTCAGTATGTGCAAATGAAGTAGGATAAAGGAGGTAAGGCAATAAATGGGCCATGGTGGCGAAGTAATTACAATATAGCAATTAAACACTGGAATGGTAGATGTGCAGAAGATGAATGTGCAAGTAGAGATACTGGGGTGCAAAGGAGCAAGATAAATACAGTATGGGGATGAGGTAGTTTGATGGGCTTTTTACAGATGGGCTATGTACAGGTGCAGTGATCTGTGAGCTGCTCTGACAGCTGGTGCTTAAAGCTAGTGAGGGAGATATGAGTCTCCAGCTTCAGTGATTGTTGCAGTTCGTTCCAGTCATTGGCAGCAGAGAACTGGAAGGAAAGGCGGCCAAAGGAAGAATTGGCTAAGAGGGTGACCAGTGAGATGCGTGTGCTACGGGTGGGTGCTGCTATGGTGACCAGTGAGCTGAGAAGGTGGGGCTTTACTTGGCAGAGACTTGTAGATGACCTGGAGCCAGTGGGTTTGGCGACGAGTATGAAGTGAGGGCCAGCCAACGAGAGCGTACAGGTCGCAGCGGTGGGTAGTATATGGGGCCTTGGTGACAAAACAGATGTTACTGTGATAGACTGCATCCAATTTGTTGAGTAGAGTGTTGGAGGCTATTTTGTAAATGACAACGCCAAAGTCGAGGATCGGTAGGATGGTCAATTTTACTACAGTATGTTTGGCAGCATGAGTGAAGGATGCTTTGTTGCAAAATAGGAAGCCGATTCTAGATTTAATTTTGGATTGGAGATGCTTAATGTGAGTCTGGAAGGAGCGTTTACAGTCTAACCAGACACCTAGGTATTTGTAGTTGTCCACATATTCTAAGTCAGAACCGTCCAGAGTAGTAATGCTGGACGGGCGGGCGGGCAGCGATCGGTTGAAGAGCATGTATTTAGTTTTACTTGCATTTAAGAGCAGTTGGAGGCCATGGAAGGAGAGTTATATGGCATTGAAGCTCGTCTGGAGGTTAGTTAACAGTGTCCAAAGAAGGGCCAGAGTTATACAGAATGGTGTCGTCTGCGTAGAGGTGGACACCTACAGTAATGTTACCCTGTTTGTTTTATGATTCTTTTACATTCTTATCCTTAAATAATCTGCAAGATCAGACACTTTTTTGCAAGGTAGCCACACCTGCAGAGCACGTTACCCAACTGCATAAGGTTAGTCTGAATACCAACCACTGAGAAGTGCGTAAGAAAGGTTGTACATTTCCTACTTCTGAATCGGCCCCTAAGTGACTTTCCTACTCATCATTATGAATTTTCTGAATCATGGCAGCATTAGTATCACGTTTTAGGAAAGACCCAGATGCAGACAGTGTCGAAGTAACAAAAGTTTATTACTAGAATAGAGGGCAGGCAAAACGACAGGTCAAGGGCAGGCAGAGATCAGTAATCCAGATCAGAGTCCAAAAGGTACAGAATGGCAGGCAGTCTCAGGGCAGGCAGAGGTCAATAATCCAGTGTGGTGGGACAAGGTACAGGACGGCGGGCAGGCTCCGGGTCTGGGCAGGCAGAATGGTCAAAACCAGAAAACAGGAGCAAGGGTGAAAACGCTGTTAGGCTTGACAGACAAAACGAACTGGCAACAAACAGAACACAGGGGATAATGAGGGGAGACACTTGGGGGGTGGAGACAAGCACAAAGACAGGTGAAACAGATCAGGGTGTGACAATTTGGATGGGTTCAGAAACATCTCCGCTCATTTAGAAAGAAAAAGATTCCAGACACCATTTAGTTACTATTAGAGAACACATCCCATAATACACAAAAAAACTAATTGCAAATGCAGCCAATGAATTTGTGTAGTTGCAAACTTGAAGTCATTAGGTCCAAGCGATATGGCACCAAATAATAACTGCACTAGTAAATTTGTCCAAATACTTATGATTTCTTCAAATGGAGGGACTAAATACATAGTGATTTTATGTCTAAATGGTCAAATGGATATTCCTTAAATCCAAAAACGTATGGCGAGGACGATACATTACTGTATAAGAGTAGGCGAGGGGCTCTTGGTTATTGGAGCCTCCCACGATGGAGAAGGCTGAGTATTGCAAGCAGGACACAGAGTTAGGTAAGGTGCCACTGTTCCTGATGGTCATTCTACCTTGTTCACGCTCTCTTTCAATCTCTGCCTTCCATCTCGTTGTCAAAGCTGGTAGGTGCTATTGTGGTCATAGCAGTCCCAATCCATCAGTTCCTTTCGATGAAACCACAGCTGGATCTCCCTCTGAGCCCCCTCTACTGAATCACTGGCATGGACCACATTTCTGGAAAATAAATACAAACCTACATTCATTAAAGTCCAGTTTTGTATTTTGCATTGAAATTATGCACCCACTTTCAAAACACTTTCACAAATGATCAATTTCATGTTTATATAGTATTGTTTTTATCCCTCAATTCTTTAAATATTTGTTTAAAAGGGTATTGTGCAAATTATTGTAAAGTGAAAGATCTTTTCATTTGAGTCTTTATTGAAAAGGTTCACCTGCTGATGTGAATGCTGAAATCCCCCCGGACAGTGCCTGCTTGGGCCTCAGATGGGTTGGTGTCTCCTACCATGATCCGGGATGTCCGGACCACATTATGACCCTCCCACACCTGGACAACAAGAATGGATGTAGTGCTTACCAGGATTAGGGAAATCCAATCTTAAATCAGTCAATTCAGCAAATGAATTGAAAGTGAATCAATCAGATATACACAAGTGGTTAGGTGTTTCGGAATTTAACAGATACAGTGCCTTCAGAAAGTATGCACACCCCTTGACTTTTTCCACGTTTTGTTGTGTTACAGCATGAATATAAAATGGATTACATTTAGATTATGGGGTATTGTGTGTAGGTAAGTGACAAAATAATGTCAAAGTGGAATTTTGTTTTACAAATTAATAAAAAATGAAAATCTGAAATGTCTTGAGTCAATAAGTATTCAACCACTTTGTATGGCAAGCCAGAATACATCAGGAGTTCATCCATAATTGCGTGCAATAATAGTATTTAACATGATTTTTTAAATGACTACCTCATCTCTGTACACCACACAATTATCTGTAAGGTCCCTCAGTCAAGTAGTGAATTTAAAACACGTTCAACCACAAAGACCTGGGAGGTTGTCCCATGCCTTGCAAAAAAGGGCACTACTTGAAGCCATTTAAAAAAAATAGTTTAATTGCTATGATAGGAGAAACTGAGGATGGATCAACAACATTGTAGTTACTCCACAATACTAATAAAATATTCCAAAACATGCTGTCACGCTCATCATAATGATTGGACCAAGATGCGGTGTGGTGTTTCCATCCTTTATTTTGAAAATGAAAACTTCAAAGAACAAAACGAACAAACAAAACGTGAAGCTAATAATAATGCTCACTGGCAACTATATCTAGACAAGATCCCACAAAGCACAATGGGAAAATGGCTACCTAAATATGATCCCATATCAGAGACAACGATAAACCGCTGCCTCTGATTGGGAACCATACTAGGCCAACATAGACATATAATTCACCTAGATAACCCACCCTTAAATCACCCCCCCACCTAACCAACATAGAGAATAAAAGCTCTCTATGGACAGGGCGTTACACATGCATCCTGTTTGCAACAAGGCACTTAAAGTAATATTTTTGTTCTGAAATCAACGTGTTATGTTCGGGGGCAAATCCAATACAACACATTACTGAGCACCACTCTCCATATTTCCAAGCATAGTGGTGGGTGCATCATGTTATGGGTATGCTTGTATTCATTAAGGACTGGGGAGTTTCAGGTTTTTCAGACAAAATCGATTATTTGACCCATTTAGAGACTTACTCAGAAAGACTCACATCTGTAATCGCTACCAAAGGTGCTTCTACAAAGTATTGACTCAGGGGTGTGAATACTTATGGGTCATTCTATGAAAATGGTGGCTTTTTGAACAGCCAACTTAAAAAAAAAACTTCTTAAGGTATAGGGGGCAGCATTTTCACTTTTCGATAAATAGCGTGCCCAATTTCAACTTCCTGCTACTCATGCCAAGAATATAAGATATGCATATTATTAGTAGATTTGGAGGGAAAACACTCTGAAGTTTCTAAAACTGTTTGAATCATGTCTGTGAGTATAACAGAACTTACAGCGGCCACTGTAGCTCAAATTACACTTTTTAAATTGTAAATCAATCACTTAATCATGCAATTTTATCAATAATTTTAATCCAATTTCTTTTCCCCTTACTATAAACGATATAACACCAGTGACATCTTAAGTCCTCGCATGAAATGAATCATCAAATTGGTGACACATGAAGCACCATGTGCTTTACAAAACAGTCCCGTCTCCAATGAACCTTTTACCCAGGAAGAATTTGGCAAGGATGTTGCATTTTTTCAAAGTGGTGGTTTTTATACATTTTAACATCAGTGACATGAAATTGAGGGACAGCTATTACTTGTAAATTTGTCATATTTATTTTATATTTTATTTTTTTAAGTAGTCCACTAATTTGCTCTAATACTTTCCTTTGTATTGTGACATTTAAAGAGGGAGAAATATATATATAAAGCACAAAAGCAATAATGGCATAGTAAGGAATAAGTGTCATATGACATCAGTCAAAAATAATAAATTGTCAGCTCATGCTTACATCTTCACACAATGGCATCAGTTGGATTTAATTCAGCTGTTATCTCGTCCTAGCAGTTGACACAAATTGTCGTAACTTTCACTTGCATGACACACTGACATAGCTTTGTTTGGTTGTAGTGCTTAATAGTCTCAGTTTCTCTTTACTGTATCCAGTTGTCTTGTCATTCTTCAGCACGGTTGTGAAGTATATGATTTTCATGGTGCCAGCCAAGCTTGTTTTCTTTGCAAGCAACTTGTTTGTCAGTAACAGTGAAGTGAAGACATTGCCCATGGTGTTAATTCTCCCCATGCCAATGTAAGGTTCCACAAGACTCATCACCATATACTCAAGACCAGTGGCGATTTTAGCATGCAAATCTTGGTGGGGGAAACAAAAAAAAGTTGCATGCCAGCAAAGCCACTACACAACACTAAACAATATATTAATTGCACTATAAAGGTGACAAACACCTTACTACTGCTACACCTGGCTACCAGCGGAGCCTTGTCTGGCAGCAAAACAGTTAATTCAGCCTTATTTGCTGCCTTTAAGAAACACATAGCTGATAGGCTGACTTGCTTAAACAAATGTGGTTTCTAATGACAATTGAGATGTACAATCTATGGCACAAGTGGATAAGAGGCAATCTGTAATTTCAATTAAGACATTAATGAGCAAGCAACGACGGACATAGTCCCTATAACTGCACCTGGCTAGTTCTGCACTTTTGAAATGTACAGCGATAGAATTCAGAACATGGGCCGTCCCTGTACCAGTCAGAACCGTAGGTAGGATAAATAGGGAATGGGGGATACCTAGTCAGTTGTACAGCTGAATGCATTCAACTGAAATGTGTCTTCCGAATTTAACCCAACCCCTCTGAATCAGAGAGGTGCGGAGGGCTGCCTTAATCAACATCCACAGCGCCCAGGGAACAGTGGGTTAACTGCCTTGCTCAGGGACAGAATGACAGATTTTTACCTCGTCAGCTTGGGGAATTGATCCAGCAACCTTTCAGTTACTGGCCGAATGCTCTAATCACTAGGCTACCTGTCCCCCAAATAAATGGGGAATATAAAGAGACAATGAAAGCTCTTACTATATTCAATGATTACATTTCTTGGAAACAGGTTATAGGCTATTTGTGCACCACCAAATTAGAACAGTAGGCGAAATTAAGAGGTGAAAATAGACCAAATTATTAGGGTGAGGCACATTGAACGCCGTTTGGGTCTTTGCGTGTCAAAAAAGACACGTCATTTAACACTATTTGACGAGTTAAATACGCTTTTAATACGGCTCGGTTTCCTTAACCATAATAAAGATAAAGAAAAACAATTTTCCAATTTTACCATAAAGCTAATTGTGCTAATGGAAAAATGTTATATTCATAAATGTAAATTCACTTATAAAAAACACTTTTCTGTGTTTTCTATAAGGAATTCGAGCAGTACATTAAGACCATTCAACATTCTTCTAATAAGAAAGCTGTGAAAACAATCAAAATGTGTGTTCCTTTTAAGGTCTTTGTATAATGTGTAATTTGTTGTACACCCTAGCATGTTATCATTGTCTATTTGTGTACTTCTTGTATGTATACAGACTATTCTTCATTATTAAAAATACATTTTAAAAATACGCTTTTAATTTGACACGACAAATAACACAATTCTATTATAGAATGCTGTGTGTGCTGAATTTGCACGTACAAGCCATCACCACAACTACCAACGTTATGTGTTTACAATACCGCGTTGGTGAAAATAGACCAAATTATTAGGGTACTACTAACGGCTTACTACACACTTAATATATATATTTTTGCTACAGTATACATTTCTCCCTTGCATATCACATAATTTATGCAGCAGCATACAATACATTTTTGGACTCACCCTGTGAAGGTGGCGCAGCGGTCCTTTGTGGGCAAATGTCATATCAAACTTTGTCATCAAAGTCTGGCATTCTCTGGCTTTATGGTGGGAACTCGAAGAGAAAAAAACACAGCCACTCCATTGAATAGCAGGCAAACGTTATTGATTTCTTTGCAATGCTTGCAGTTAGCCATTGATTCCTTCCAAACGGCTCATTGTTGAATTTGCGATTTCCAACTTGTTTTGTAATCTTTTTGTACAATGGCCGATGAGCACCGATATGTTTTGTTTATAATTTCTCTTCATATGACAAGGATTAAAAAGGATTTGCCAGTAGAGAGTCGACTTGATGACAACTGATGATGACTGCTAGCTAAGACTTTGAAAGTAAGATGTTGACAGTCCAATCAAAGCTTCTGTAGATAGAATGACATCAAATCACATTATATCTGTGGCCAATAACCTTGAGCCTTCTTGGATAAGCTCTTCTAATATAACTCTATGACAGAACCCAAGGGGTTAAACATTTTGAGCTCTAACCACACAGAACCCAAACCGGCTGCGTATGTGCGCCATCGTGCATAAATGTATTTTTCCCCACACCAAACTCGATCACGACACGCAGGTTAAAATATCAAAACAAACTCTGAACCAATTATATTAATTTGGGGACAGGTTGAAAAGCATTAAGCATTTATGGCTTTGTGGGTACCTGCTTCTATAAACCAATGAGGAGATGGGAGAGGCAGGACTTGCAGCCCGATCTGCATCAGAAATAGAACTGACTTCTATTTTAGCCCTTGGCAACGCAGATGCTCGTTGGTGCGCACGCAAGCAGTGTGGGTGCAATAATTGAATAACATAGATTTCTAAATGTATTTTGCAGCGCTCGTGCATGCGGTGTAGTCAGCCTGTAACTTGGGGACACTACTGTCCCATAAGTGACAGAAAACTGAGCCAATCATGACAGAAAACTAAACCAATAACACGCAACGCTCTGTATTTTCTGCTGGCTTTTCTGCCACCCCCACAGAAAGCACTGAGCTAGACTGAAACACCTGCATTTTGGAGCTGCCTTACTCAAGAAAGCAAAAAAGAGACCATGTTTCTATGCGGATTTATTAACTTTTCTATGCGGCTTTATTAACTTTTCTTTTCACATTGTTTAAAAACTGATATGTCACAAACTGATATGTGACTCTTAAAAAAAAAAAAAATGAAGAGACCACTGTAAAATGAGCAGTTTCTCTGGTTTTACTATTTATAGGTATGTGTTTGGGTAAAATTTAAATGTAGTTTTATTCTATAAATTACTGACAACATTTCTCCCAAATTCCAAATAAAAATATTGTCATTCAAGAGCAGAAAATGACAACTGGTCAAAATAACAAAAAAATGCAGTGTTGTCAGACCTCGAATAATGCAAAAAAATAAGTTTATATTCATTTTTAAACAACACAATACTAATGTTTTAACTTGGGAAGGATTCAGAAATCAATATTTGGTGGAATAACCCTGATTTTCAATCACAGCTTTCATGCGTCTTGGCATGCTCTCCACCAGTCTTTCACATTGATTTTGGGTGACTTTATGCCACTCCTGGCGCAAAAACGCAAGCAGCTCGGCTTTGTTTGACAGTTATGACCATCCATCTTCCTCTTGATCACATTCCAGAGGTTTTCAATGGGGTTCAGGTCTGGAGATTGTGTTGGCCATGACAGGGTCTTGATCTGGTGGTCCTCCATCCACACCTTGATTGAACTGACTGTGTGGCATGGAGCATTGTCCTGCTAGAAAGACCAATCCTCAGAGTTTGGGAACATTGTCAGAGCAGAAATAGTAAAACCAGAGAAACTACTAATTTTGCAGTGGTCTCTTCATTTTTTCCAGAGCTGTATTTATATATAGAGATTTATTTAACCTAAAAGTGTGGTGCTCAAAACAGGTGGGGCTTTGCCACACCTGCCCTGAATGATGGGTCTCCACTGTCACCTGCTGCCCGATGTGCATATTTTCTCAGATATTGAAAGCATGTACAATTACACACGCTCTCAGTGTGTAGCCTACTCCAAGTAGGCCAGAGTTGAGTGATATGACTGCTTGGATTAACAACAGTGTGTTATATAGACTTATTTAGGAAAAATCAAGGACGGACGGGGGCATGACTTAAAAAATGGCAGAGTAATATTTATTTTTAAATTAATGAGCAGTCAAAATGACTGCTTTAGCGGTTCTAGAGTTAACCAATTGATATTGTGTCATCATGTTTTACACTACACTACCATCATCAATCTGAGGTAAAAAATAGATACCCTTACCCTGCCCGAGGTGTTGGAAGAGGCTGTATTGGGATGAGGATTCATCAACATGTTTGATGTTTGTGGTGCACTCACTCAACACTTTTTTTGTGATAAATTAGTGTATTGTCTTCAAGTTTGATAAGGTAAGCGAATGCATGTATTCTCATAAATGTAGCCCATACATACATTCATTCTTTGTAACAATTAGATCTTTCATTGCTTTAAACTAGTAGTTGTAGTTCATATTGATTATGTGCTGTTCCTTCTCTGTTTCTAGAAGCAATCAGTTACAAAACAGAAAGCAAAAACCACCGCATTTAACCACAGGAAGGTGACTGGAAATATAGCCTGAATGCAAACAATCCAGTTATGCCCTCCGCAAGGCAATCAAACAGGCAAAATGTCAGTTCAGAGACAAAGTGGAGTCTCAATTCAACGTCTCAGACTCCGTATGTGGCAGGGACTCCAGACATGTACGTATTACAAAGGGAAAACCAGCCACGTCGCAGATATCAAAATCTTGCTCACAGAAAAGCTAAACACTTTCTTTGCCCGCTTTAAGGATAACACAGCGCCACCGATGCGGGCCGCTCCCGAGGACAGTGAGCTCCGTGGCCGAGACGGCATCCCTAGTCGCATCATCAGGGCATGCGCAGACCAGCTGGCTGGAGTGTTTTCCGCAGCGGTGTAGCCACGGCCTACCCAGTTTGATCTCAGGCCTACCCCCAAAAAGTTATTATTATTAGTCAATATACATTTTTATATGTATTTATTTTATTACATTTTTAAAAGAAACGCATTTAATAATTATTTTTTTATGGGTAATTTTAATAGAACGTAACAAAGAAATAGTCCGCGACAATCAAGTTGGCTTCCGACTATTGGTTCCATTTAAAATACGGTGGTTTACCTGAACAACGTCACGTGGATAAACTTTGTAGTGTATAAGTTAGCAAGCTCTACCATGCTAGCTTACTCAAATTGACTTACCAGGTAAGGTAATTTAGTAGTTCTAGAAATGGCAAACCAAATGTCAATCGCTAGGTTTTTCAAAAAAAGACGTCTGGAAGTGTGTGTCAGAAAATAATTTGGATCAAACTACCGATAGCTTCCAGAATGAGACATTAATAGGTGGCGCCAGGATAGAAACAACCATAATCGCCATCACAACCGCCAATGCCACGTTGAGCCAGGCATGCTTGCCTACCCCACTGTCTCCTCTCGTTCTTGATGCTGCGGGCGGGGTGAACCTGCAGTAGGTCCACCGACAGATTTGTCTGCCGTTGATGAACCAGTATGATAAATGGCAAATCACGCTGCATCTCTTCAAGGTGGTATGACCAGTTTGTGTGGGTTGAGTATAGTAAAGCAAAAGATGCAATTTATTGTAAGTTTTGTAGGCACTTTCCTGGGGCAAATGTCGAATTCAGATTTGTACACGATGGATTTAAAAACTGGAAACTCACAAGAAATTCTTGCTGCAAACACGAGAATAGTAAATTACATGCTAGTGTCCTTGCAAAATTTGAATCCTACAAGGCGACCCATGGGCCTAGAAGTCGTAGGACTGAGTTGAACCAAATACATGGTGATGCAAACATGGATTTTATAGAAAGAAACCGTGCACATGTTAAAGTGGTCATATATATTGTTCTAATGTGTGCAAAGCAGGATATTCCACCCAGAGGGCATAGAGAAACCGAAGAGGTAAGCAACAAAGGTAACTTTGTAGAAATCTTCAATTTCATCTCAAAGTATGACTTAGAAATACAAAACAGGCTTAATGAGCTACCTTGCAATGCCACGCTTATGAGCCCCGAGTTGCTGGAGAGTGCAGCATCATTGTTACTGTGCAAGATACAAGATGAAGTACATTCTGCACCTTCCACGTATTTTGTCATACTAGCAGATTAATATGAAGATCAATCTAAACGAGAACTTATTGCTGTGTGCATCCGATATATTCATGCTGGAATGATTAAAGAAAGAGCTGTTGGGTTTATGGAAACCGCTGATTTGTCTGCATAAGGAATTTCTCGGAAAATACTTGAAGTGTTGCAACCCCTGGAGTTGGATCCCACTGTGTGTGGGATTTTGTTTCGATGGCGCTTCAGTCATGTCAGGGACCAGAGGAGGGGTACATGTCCTACTAAAGCAAACATTTAAGAAAGCGGTATATGTGCATTGCAACTCCCACCGTTTGAATTTGGTTCTGTGCACCGTGGCAAAATTGCCGGGACATCAGTACTTTTTTTGATGCTGTTGACCTGGACCACTGGTTGCTGCGGAAAGGAGGTCAAAAGGGGGGGTGAGTGTGACCGATGTGAAATGGCTAGCTAGTTAGCGGTGGTGCGCGCTAATAGCGTTTCGATCAGTGACATCACTCGCTCTGAGACCTTGAAGTAGTGGTTCCCCTTGCTCTGCAAGGGCCGTGGCTTTTGTGGAGCGATGGGTAACGATGCTTCGTGGGTGACTGTTGTTGATGTGTGCAGAGGGTCCCTGGTTCGAGCCCAGGTTGGGGCGAGGAGAGGGACAGAAGCTATACTGTTACATATGAATGGATTCCACAGACATGCTCAATTCATAGAAGTACAGAAAGAGTTGCATCCCGATAGACCATGTATCGAGCTAGAAAGATCCACGGATGTACTTTGGAGTTCAAAATCAGTGTCGGTGAGTAAAGTGCTGTCACTGCTAGATGTCATTTTAGAGGTTCTTGCAGATTTTTCAGAGGCTAGTGGACAAACCAAATTAGAAGCCAATGCCCTCTTTACAACAAATCCAGAACAAGACCGTTTTAATTCTTGTTAGTCACGTTTAGTAAATTGTTTGACACCAGTGATTTTGCTAAGAAGGGATTACAAAGCTCTACATTATCTGTGATGGACTGTATTGGTTTAATTGAAATCCTCAAATGCAGCTTTTCTATGTCCAGAGATAACTCAGGGGGAGACTTTTATAAAGTTCTCAAGCTAACTGAAGAGATGATGATTAAGCATGATATTAGTAATTGGGATGTGAGTGCATCATAGCAGTGAAAACTGCCTGTAAAATTGGCAGACAGTGTAGTCACAGCTTCATTAGGGAAAACATCCAGCATCAAGAGTGCCAGTGACCTGAGGCAACTTTGGAACAATATTCTAGACAGATTACTGAGTTAAACTCAAGATTTTAAGAAGACACATATGGGATCATGCAAGCGGCAGCCTCCTTTTCCAAAGAATCCCAAACCTGCGGCCTTAAAGAGCAGCTGGAGAACACATGCGATCATTATGCAATATAAATTGAGGATGCTGAATTTTACTCAGCAGTTGAGTCGCAAAATGTGTACTTGACAGCTGCCCCGATGATATTTTCCCTAATTTAAAGTCTCTGTTAATTAAGGACCATTGTCACACTTCCAATGACATCATGCAGTGTGGAGAGACTTTTCTCAACAACAAGGATAAAAAATCGTCTTCGCACATCAATGACAAGCGCCCGGTTGAACCACTTCAGTTTGCTGTCTTTTGAGCATGAACTGACAGATACATTGGATTATGATGAGATCATCACCATATTCAACTCAAAGTCTCGCCATCTGCGCCTCGTGATGTAGGTCACGCCTTATGATACGTCTACTAAAGGTAAGGTACCTTTTTATAGTACTACTGCCCGCCGTGGTATAAATTGTAACATCAAATATAGGCTTGTTTTCCCATCAAGTTTAAAGTGTGCCTGAAGGTGAGTTTTATGTTGTTGGCAACTGGTCTAAAGTTACTGTCTTATTTGAATATGCTGGGATAGGTCATGATTTGTATATGTAACGAGGTTGCTCCTAGTACTATGCACTAGTATAAAAGGATTGTATTACGAAATAATATGTAGTGCACATCGCAAAATAAATGCTATAAACAAGTAGAAAAAATGCCTATCCAAATTTTTCTAGGCCATCCCAAAAATAAATTCTACCTACACCCCTGGTTCACGGATATATTCAATCTCCCCCTACCCCAGTCTACTGCCCCCACTTGCTTGTTCCTGTACCCAAGAAAGCAAAGATAACTGAACTAAATGACTATCGCCCTGTAGCACTCCTGTCTTCATGAAGTGCTTTACTAGTAAAGGATCATATCACCTACACCCTAGACCCACTGCAATTTGCATACCGCCCCAGTAGATCCACGGATGATGCAATCGCCATCGCACTGCAAACTGCACTATCCCATCTGGACAAGAGGAATACCTATGTAAGAATGCTGTTCATTGACTACAGCTAAGCCTTCAACACCCATAGTACCCTCCAAGCTCATCATTAAGCTCAGGGTCCTGGATCCAAACCCCGCCCTGTGCAACTGGGTCCTGGACTTCCTGACGGGCTGCCCCCAGGTGGTGAAGATAGGCAACAACACCTACACTACACTGATCATCAACACAGGGGTCCCACAAGGGTGCGTGCTCAGGCCCCTCCTGTACTCCCTGTTCACACATGACTGTGTGGCCATGCACGCCTCCAATTCAACCATCAAGTTAGCAGACAACACAACAGTGGTAGGTCTGAGTACCAACATCGACGAGACGGCCTACAGGGAGGAGGTGAGGGTACTGGTGGAGTGGTGCCAGGAAAATAACCACTCCTTCAATGACAACAATATCAAGGAGCTGATCGTGGACTTCAGGAGACAGCAGAGGGACTACGCCCCCATCCACATCGACGGGGCTTGAAGTTCCTCGGCATACACATCCCTGACAATCTGAAATGGTCCACCCACACAGACAGTGTTGTGAAGAAGGTGTAACAGCACCTCTTCAACCTCAGGAGGCTAAAGAAATTTGACTTGGCACCTAAGACCCGCACTAACTTTTACAGGTGCACCATTGAGAGCATCCTGTCAGGCTGTATCACTGCCTGGTACAACAAATGCACCGTCTGCAACCGCAGGGCTATCCAAAGGGTGGTGCAGTCTGCCCAACGCATCACCAGGGCCACACTGACTGCCCTCCAGGACATCTACAGCCCCCGGTGTCACAGGAAGGCCAAGGAGATCATCAAGGACCTCAGCCACCTGAGCTACGACCTGTTCACCCGATATCATCCAGAAGGCAGGGTCAGTACAGGTGTATAAAAGCTGGGACCGAGAGACTGAAAAACAGTTTCTATTTCAAGGAAATCAGACTGTTAAATAACCATCACTAGCTGGCTTCCACCCGGTTATGCAATCTTGCATCTTACAGGCTGCTGCCCTATGCACATAGACATGGAACACTGGCCACTTTAATAATGGAATATTGGTGACTTTACTAATGTTTATATACTGTTCAACGCATTTCATATGTATATACTGTATTCTAGTCAAGGCCATTATATTCAACTATTGCTGTACATATAGTATTCTATCCTATGTACACTACCATTCAAAAGTTTGGGATCACCTAGAAATGTCCTTGTTTTCGAAAAAAAAAACAATTTTGTCCATTAAAATAAATTCAAATTGATCAGAAATACAGTGTAGACATTGTTAATGTTGTAAATTTGTAGCTGGAAACGGCTGATTTTTTTATGGACTATCTGTATAGGCGAACAGAGGTCCATTATCAGCAACCATCATTCCTGTGTTCCAATGGCACGTTGCGTTAGCTAATCCAAGTTTATAATTTTAAAAGGCTAATTGATCATAAGAAAACCCTTTGGCAATTATGTGTTAGCACAGCTGAAAACTGTTGTCCTGATTAGACTTCCTTAGACTTGTGGAGCATCTGGAGCATCAAAATTTGTGGGTTTGGTTACAGGCTCAAAATTACCAGAAACAAATATATTTCTTCTGAAATTCATCAGTCTATTCTTGTTCTGAGAAATTATGGCTATTCCTTGCGAGAAATTGCCAAGAAACTGAAGATCTCGTAGAAAGCTGTGTACAGTCATGGCCAAAAGTTTTGGGAATGACACAAACATTAATTTTCACAAAGTCTGCTGCCTCAGTTTGTATGATGGCAATTTGCATATACTCCAGCATGTTATGAAGAGTGATCAGATGAATTGCAATTAATTGCAAAGTCCCTCTTTGCCATGCAAATGAACTGAATCCCCCAAAAACATTTCCACTGCATTTCAGCCCTGCCTCAAAAGGACCAGCTGACATCATGTCAGTGATTCTCTCGTTAACACAGGTGTGAGTGTTGACGAGGACAAGGCTGGAGATCACTCTGTGATGCTGATCGAGTTTGAATAACAGACTGGAAGCTTCAAAAGGAGGTTGGTGCTTGGAATCATTGTTCTTCATCTGTCAACCATGGTTACCTGCAAGGAAACACGAGCCGTAATCATTGCTTTGCACAAAAAGGACTTAACAGGCAAGGATATTGCTGCCAGTAAGATTTCACCTAAATCAACCATTTATCGGATCATCAAGAACTTCAAGGAGAGCGGTTCAATTGTTGTGAAGAAGGCTTCAGGGTGCCCAAGAAAGTCCAGCAAGTGCCAGGACCATCTCCTAAGGTTGATTCAGCTGTGTGATCGGGGCACCACCAGTACAGAGCTTGCTCAGGAATGTCAGCAGGCAGGTGTGAGTGCATCTGCACGCACAATGAGGCGAAGACTTTTGCAGGATGGCCTGGTGTAAAGAAGGGCAGCAAAGAAGACACTTCTCTCCTGGAAAAACATCAGGGACAGACTGATAATTCTGACCTAGAAGGAGAGTGATGGAGTGTTGCATCAGATGACCTAGCCTCCACAATCACCCGACCTCAACCCAAATGAGATGGTTTGGGATGAGTAGGACCACAGAGTGAAGGAAAAGCAGCCAACAAGTGCTCAGCATATTTGTATCACAAATATCTTATAACACTGTCACTGTAAAACTCCTTCAAGGGTTTTGGAAAGCATTCCAGGTGAAGCTGGTTGAGAGAATACCAAAAGTGTGCAAAGCTGTCATCAAGGCAAAGGTTAGCTACTTTGAATAATCTAAAAGATTAAATGTATTTTGATTTGTTTAACACTTTTTTTGGTTACTACATGATTCCATATGTGTTATTTCATATTTTTGATGTCTTCACTATTATTCTTCAATGTAGAAAATAGTAAAAATAAAGAGAACCCTGGAATGACTAGGTGCGTCCAATCTTTTGACTGGTACTCTATGTAAAACAATTGTTATTTATATTTACAATCCCTTTCATCCAAACAGATTACCCATTTACCTAGCTCATCAATGGTTTATCAATTTGTAAATTACAGTGCATAGAGAATGGTGTTATTTCTATCAGGGAAAAATATGTTTTTCCACCACTGGAACCGACAGGTTTCCTTGTGCGTAAAGGTGTTGGAATTATGAGGGAATTACGTCAAGGCCAGAATATGACGTATCTGTAGACACACCTCTGCCACACCTTCATTTCTCTCATCTCTACCCTAAACAAATAGGTAGCTGGCACATGCGTTACCTTGTGCCTAATTTTAAGATCAGAACATAGAAAGAAAAGTGCATAAAAAAAGGATTAAAGTTAATTTTACGCTCATGTAATCTGGGCCTGAATTCCCCCCTAATTGAATAATGGTACAGTAGGTAGCCCAGAGGAGATGATAGAGAGGTGGTTCAAGTCTTGGGCTAGGCAGTGAAAAAGTTAACTGAACTGGCAAATGGAGGACTACTGGTCTCAGATCATACACATCACTGACAGTCTGAAATGGTCCACCCACTACCGTTGATCAAGGTACATGAGCTGCAGGCCCAGACGGCATCCCCAGCCGCGCCCTCAGAGCATGCGCAGACCAGCTGGCTGGTGTGTTTACGGACATATTCAATCAATCCCTATCCCAGTCTGTTGTTCCCACATGCTTCAAGAGGGCCACCATTGTTCCTGTTCCCAAGAAAGCTAAGGTAACTGAGCTAAACGACTACCGCCCCGTAGCACTCACTTACGTCATCATGAAGTGCTTTGAGAGACTAGTCAAGGACCATATCACCTCCACCCTACCTGACACCCTAGACCCACTCCAATTTGCTTACCGCCCAAATAGGTCCACAGACGATGCAATCTCAACCACACTGCACACTGCCCTAACCCATCTGGACAAGAGGAATACCTATGTGAGAATGCTGTTCATCGACTACAGCTCGGCATTTAACACCATAGTGCCCTCCAAGCTCGTCATCAAGCTCGAGACCTTGGGTCTCGACCCCGCCCTGTGCAACTGGGTACTGGACTTCCTGATGGGCCGCCCCCAGGTGGTGAGGGTAGGCAACAACATCTCCACCCCGCTGATCCTCAACACTGGGGCCCCACAAGGGTGCGTTCTGAGCCCTCTCCTGTACTCCCTGTTCACCCACGACTGCGTGGCCACGCACGCCTCCAACTCAATCATCAAGTTTGCGGACGACACAACAGTGGTAGGCTTGATTACCAACAATGACGAGACGGCCTACAGGGAGGAGGTGAGGGCCCTCGGAGTGTGGTGTCAGGAAAATAACCTCACACTCAACGTCAACAAAACTAAGGAGATGATTGTGGACTTCAGGAAACAGCAGAGGGAACACCCCCCTATCCACATCGATGGAACAGTAGTGGAGAGGGTAGTAAGTTTTAAGTTCCTCGGCGTACATATCACAGACAAACTGAATTGGTCCACCCACACAGACAGCATCGTGAAGAAGGTGCAGCAGCGCCTCTTCAACCTCAGGAGGCTGAAGAAATTCGGCTTGTCACCAAAAGCACTCACAAACTTCTACAGATGCACAATCGAGAGCATCCTGTCGGGCTGTATCACCGCCTGGTACGGCAACTGCTCCGCCCACAACCGTAAGGCTCTCCAGAGGGTAGTGAGGTCTGCACAATGCATCACCGGGGGCAAACTACCTGCCCTCCAGGACACCTACACCACCCGATGTCACAGGAAGGCCATAAAGATCATCAAGGACAACAACCACCCGAGCCACTGCCTGTTCACCCCGCTATCATCCAGAAGGCGAGGTCAGTACAGGTGCATCAAAGCTGGGACCGAGAGACTGAAAAACAGCTTCTATCTCAAGGCCATCAGACTGTTAAACAGCCACCACTACCATTGAGTGGCTGCTGCCAACACACTGACTCAACTCCAGCCACTTTAATAATGGGAATTGATGGAAAATTATGTAAAATATATCACTAGCCACTTTAAACAATGCTACCTAATATAATGTTTACATACCCTACATTATTCATCTCATATGTATACGTATATACTGTACTCTATATCATCTACTGCATCCTTATGTAATACATGTATCACTAGCCACTTTAACTATGCCACTTTGTTTACATACTCATCTCATATGTATATACTGCACTCAATACCATCTACTGTATCTTGCCTATGCCGCTCTGTACCATCACTCATTCATATATCTTTATGTACATATTCTTTATCCCCTTACACTTGTGTCTATAAGGTAGTAGTTTTGGAATTGTTAGCTAGATTGGTTATTACTGCATTGTCGGAACTAGAAGCACAAGCATTTCGCTACACTCGCATTAACATCTGCTAACCATGTGTATGTGACAAATAAGATTTGATTTGATTTAACAGCTTATTCTAGCAGTTATTTTCTAGACCTTCCAGGTGTCCAATTCTTAGAGGATGCCCAGACTGATCAGTGAAGTGAGAAAACAATGAAACTGAGCAATTCAAGTTTGGATTACCAGGCTATACAAAGGCAGGAACTCTCACCATAACAACTATGGGACCAGAGGTCATGTAGTACAGGAGACTGGGGTAAAAGGGCTTCCTCCTTAACTCCTGGTAGTGCTGAGAGAGCAGCTCCTCTGATGCCTGAAGGAAAGAAAGCCAACATTATTTTAACCTTTATTTTAGTCTGGTATTTACAGTGACTTAAGTATTCATACCCTTGACTTATTCAACATTTTGTTGTGTTAGAGCCTGCATTCAACGTTTAAAATCTACACAGATTTTCAAGTAGATTTAAGTCAAAACAGTGAACATTCACTGTCTGCTTGGTAAACAACTCCAGTGTATATTTAGCCTTGTGTTTTAGGTTATTGTCCTGCTGAAAGGTAAATTCATATCCCAGTGTCTGTTGGAAAGCAGACTGAATCAAGTTTTCCTCACAGGATTTTGCCTGTGCTTAGCTCCAGTCTGTTTATTTTCTTCTCCCCCAAAAACTCCCTAGTCCTTGCTGATGACAAGCATACCCATACCTACCACCAAATATGAAGTGGTACTCAGTGATGTGTTGTTTGCCCCAAACATAATTCTTTGCATTCAAGACAAAAAGTGAATTGCTTTGCCACATTTTTTGCAGTATTACTTTAGTGCCTTGTTGCAAACAGGATGCATGTTTTGGAATATGTTTATTGTGTACAGGCTTCCTTCTTTTCACTCTGTCAATTAGGTTAGTATTGTGGAGTAACTACAATGTTGTTGATCTATCCTTAGTTTTCTCTGATCACAGTCATTACATTCTTTAACGGTTTTAAAGTCCCCATTGGCCTCATGGTGAAATCCCTGAGCTGTTTCCTTCCTGTCGGGCAACTGAGTTAGAAAAGACACCGGTATCTTTGTAGTCAATGGGTATTGATACACCATGCTCAAAGGGATATTCAATATCTGCTTCTTTTTTTGTTTTAGGTGCCCTTCTTTGTGAGGCACTGGAAAACATCCCTGGTCTTTGTGGTTGAATCTGTGTCCATGCAATTTATGTGACTTGTTAAGCAAATTTTTACTCCTGAACTTAGGGTTGCCATAACAAAGGGGTTGAATACTTTCATTTGTGAACATTTCTAAAAACATAATTCCAGTTTGACAATTTGGAGTATTTTATATTCAGGCTGTAATGACAAAATATGGATAAAGTCAAGGTGTATGAATACTGAATGAACAAGCACAGTCCAAGTTCCAATTGTCGGATCAGAGTGCAAGTTGAAGCTACTATCAAATTGCTTATTTTCATACTACTTATACCTATCCAGATCTACACAAATACCTAGGAGGCAGGGGCTTTGGGGTTCATTTGGAATTGGCCATCTCTCACCTGCAGCATCTTCATGCCCACCAGTTTGAAGCCTCTCTGCTCAAAGCGTTGCATTATCTGTCCCAGAAGGCGGCGCTGGACCCCATCTGGTTTCACTGCAATAAGAGTACGTTCTCTCACACCAGGGATCCCTATACACGGATAGAAGAAAAACTCTTACACATATGCTCTGAAGGGCAGTCCCAGACACAGATTAAGCCTAATCCTAGACTAAAAAGCACTTTCAATGGATATTCTCGATTTAACTGGCTTTTCAGTCTCTGGGACACCGCCCCTTAAACTTTTAGCAACAGGCATGCCAACTGTGGATGTTTAATTTCAGACATCAATTTCCTGTGTTTGAGGGGTGCAAAATCCACTTGTTACTTAAATCACACTGGATTGATGGCTTTCATTTCACCCTTTCAACTCTTTCCTACTCTTGCTTGTGCAATTCCTTTTCCCCCGTTAACGTTACGACTGCGGGAACGTTTGCAATGACCTATCATTTTAATGACCTTAATGACCATTTTGTTAGTTTTTTTGCATTGTTTGTAACTTATTTTGTACATAAAGTTGCTGCTACTGTCTCTTATGACCGAAAAGAGCTTCTGGAAATCAGAACAGCGATTACTCACCTCAAACTGAAGAAAGATTTTTTCTTTAATGAGTCCGACGCTAAGGACATAATGCTTTCCGGAGAACAGACCCAAATCCCTGTCATTCATGTGAAGAAACGGCGGAGATACCAAGGGAGAATGTCGGGGTCCCTGTTAGGATTCGTAGGTAAGTCGGTAAATCGCCATTACCATCGGTTCTATAGGCCAACGTGCAATCAGTGGAAAACAAATTTGATGATCTACGGTTGAGACTATCCTACCAACAGGACATTAAAAACTGTAATATCTTATGTTTCACAGAGTCGTGGCTGAGCAACGACACGGATAATATAGAGCTGGCTGGGTTTCCTGTGTATCGGCAGGACAGAGAAGCTACGTATGATAATACGAGGGGCGGGGTGTGTCTATTTGTCAATAACTCCTTTTGCGTGATGTCTAATATTAAAGAAGTCTCGAGGTATTGCTCGCCTGCGGTGGAGTACCTCATGATAAGATGTAGACGACACTATCTACCAAGACAGTTCTCATCTATATTATTCGTATCCATCTATTTACCAGAACAAACCAATGCTGGCACTAAGACCCCACTCAACGAGCTGTATATGGCCACAAGAAAATGCTCATGTTAAGTGGCCTTGGACTTTGATGCAGGCAAACTTCAATCCGTTTGACCTAATTTCTACGAGCATGTCACGTGCAACCAGAGGAAAAAAACACCTTTACTCCAGAGATGCATACAAATCTCTCCCTTGCCCTCCATTTGGCAAATCTGACCATAAAAATATCCTCCTGATTCCTGCTTACAAGCTAAAACTAAAGCAGGAAGTACCATTGACTCGCTCAATATGGAAGTGGTCCGATGACGCGGATGCTACGCTACAGGACTGTTTTGCTAGCACAGACTCGAATATGTTCCGTGATTCATCCAACGGCATTGAGGACTATACCACCTCAGTCAGCAACTTCATCAATAAGTGCATTGACGACGTCATCCCCACAGTGACCGTACGTACATATCCCAACCAGAAGCCATGAATGACAGGCAACATCCACGCCGAGCTAAACGCTAGAGCTGCAGCTTCCAAGGAGCGGGGCACTAATCTGGACGCTTATAAAAATCCCACTATGCCTTAGAACGAACCAAACAGGCAAAGCGCCAATACAGGACTAAGATTGAATCCTACTACACCGGCTCTGATGTTCGTCGGATGTGGCAGGGCTTGCAAACTATTACTGACTACAAAAGGAAACCCAGCCGCTAGCTGTCCAGTGACACGAGCCTAACAGACGAGCTAAATGCCTTTTATGCTCGCTTCGAGGTGAGAACGTTGACCTGTTTAAAGGTCTTGCTCTCATCGGCTACGGAGAGTGTGATCACACAGTCGTCCGGAACAGCTGACGCTCTCATGCTGTCCTCAGTGTTGCTTGCCTAGAAGCGAGCATAAAAGGCATTTAGCTCGTCTGGTAGGCTTGTGTCACTGGGCACAAGAGAAGGGAAAAGGTGTGAGGAGGAAAGCGCATAGATGTGAGAAGGAATTATGCACTACATGCTGTTTGCAGTGGCTGCTATGAAAGGGAACTGTGTTTGCAGGTTGTGTATTCATTCCACCAATTCTGTTAAAACGTTTCTTAAACAGAACAAAACTGGGATAAACATACCTGAATTTGAACAATAGAAACTCTCGTTTACAACTGTTTGGACTAATGATTACACTACGTCAGTACTGAATGTGTCACTGTCACCTTGATTACAAGCCTACTAGAAAGTGTGTGCCCTCAGGCCTGGAGGGAAGAAAAAGTAATTCTGCTACTCAAGAACAGTAAAGCCCCCTTTACTAGCTCAAATAGCCTACTAATCAGCCTGTTAGTAGTAAACATTTGGAAATATATATATATATTTTACAGTAAACAAATTGACTGCAGACTTTCATTACGCTTATAGGGAAGGACATTCAACAAGCACCGCAGTTACACAATTGACTGATGATTGGCTGAGAGAGATTGATGATAATAAGATTGTGGGGGCTGTTTTGTTAGACTTCAGTGTGGCTTTTGACATTATCGATCATGGCCTGCTATTGTAAAAACGTACGTGTTATGGCTTTACACCCCCTGCTATATTGTGGATAAAGAGTTACCCTGTCTAACAGAACACAGAGGGTGTTCTTTAATGGAAGCCTCTCCAACATAATCCAGGTAGAATCAGGAATTCCCCAGGGCAGCTGTCTAGGCCCCTTACATTTTTCAATCTTTACTGAAGACATGCCACTGGCCTTGAGTAAAGCCAGTGTGGCTATGTATGCAGATGACTCAACACTATACACGTCAGCTACTACAGCAAGTGAAATCACTGCAACACTTAATAACAAAGAGCTGCAGTTAGTTTCAGAATGGGTCGCAAAGAATAAGTTAGTCCTAAATATATATATTTTTAAACTAAAAGCATTGTATTTGGGACAAATCAATCACTAAACCATAAACCTCAACTAAATATTGTACTAAATAAATGTGGAAATTGAGCAAGTTGAGGTGACTAAACTGCTTGGAGTAACCCATGATTATAAACTGTCATGGTCAAAACATGTTGATACAACAGTAGCTAAGATGGGGAGAAGTCGGTCCATAATAAAGCGCCGCACTACCTTCTTAACAGCGCTATCAACAAGGCAGGTCCTACAGACTCTAGTTATGTCGCACCTGGACTACAGTTCAGTCGTGTGGTCAGGTGCCACAAAGAGGGACTTTGGGAAATTACAATTGGCTCAGAACAGGGCAGCACGGCTGGCCCTTAAATGTACATGGACAGCTAACAATAATATGCATGTAAATCTCTCATGGCTCAAAGTGGAGGAGAGATTGACATCATTACCTGTTTTTGTAAGAAGTGTTGACATGCTGATTGCACCGAGGTGTCTCTTTCAACTACTAGCACACAGCTCGGACATGACCCCACAAGTCTCTTCACAGTCTCCAAGTCCAGAACAGACTATGGGAGGTGCACAGTACTACATAGACCCATGGCTACATGGAACTCTAATCCACAAAAAGTAACTACACCTTATGGAACAGCAGGGACTGTGAAGAGACCCACACAGGGACAGACACACATACACAAAAGACACACACTCTACACACATGTACACATGGATGTTGCACTGTAAATATGTGGTGTTAGAATGGTGGCCTGAGTGAACACACAATGTGTTATGAAATATGTCATGTAGTATTTTAAACTGTATGTAACTGTCTTATGTTGCTGGACCCCAGGAACCAATGGGGATACATACTAAATACAAATACTCACCATGTTATGCGCTGGCTAGCTGTAGCTTATGCATTCAGTACTAGATTCATTCTCTGATTGGATGGACAACACGTCAGTTCATGCTGCAAGAGCTCTGATAGGTTGGAGGACATCTTCCGGAAGTTGTCATAATTTCTGTGTAAGTCTTTGGAAGGAGGTTAGAACCATGAGCCTCCTAGGTTTTGCATTGAAGTCAATGTACCCAGAGGGTGATGGAAACTAGCTGTCCTCCGACTACACCATGGTGCTACCCCAGTGAGTGCTGTTGAGGCTACTGTAGACCCTCATAGCAAAGCAATGAGTGTTAATCAATTTGGTGACGTGAATATATTTAGTATAGTTTTCCTTTTTATATAAAACTTTTATATTTATTTTTTATGAAATTCACTGAGGATGGTCCTCCCCTTCCTCCTCTGAGGAGCCTCCACTGGTCTGGATATCTTACCATTTTTTTATTGTTTGTTTCAATATCTGTGTTTTTGCATGTACATTGATTGTTTTTCATCTTATGCTACACAAATATAAGAAACACATTTTTCTAAACTAATCCAATCTGTAAGTGGTTGGATTAATAACTAACTGTTAGTGAGATCGTCGTTCCAGTTCACATGGTGTAGGTAGTTGAAATATTAATGTGTAAACATACTGAATTGTAATTGGATGCATTTTACTGCGCTATGATTGGATAACCACCCAGGTGGTGAGGTCATCTTCGGTTGAGACACAAACATGCCAGTTATAGCTCGCTAATAAAGAGCTACGTTTAAAAATATCCTGTCATACTGCATACTATCCTGTCATACTGCATTTTATTATTTTGTACCAAGCGTGCAAAACAAGAAGTCTCTTCGTGTACTTGATTTTCTTCCATACTCTGACAGGCATTCTACATGCAAGCTGTGAGTGACATAAAAGTGTTGGATATCTTCCTGCAAGTTGGCTTCCAACAAAGATTGGATATCACATTGCAAATCACCATAATGTGACAAGAAATATTCAAATAAGGGTGTACACCCTTAACTCAAAGGAAGTAAGCTGAAAAAGAAATGTACTCTGCTGTAGTTGATTGTTAATTCAAAACACAGAAAAGTATAAAATGGCAAGGGATTTGATTAAAAACGACACGGAAAATAAAATGGTAAATGGAGTTAAATTTAAGCAACTCTGAGTGAAAGAGACTGACCCGGCCTTACATATGTTACTGGTATGTGACTCACTGACACCAGCCCCAGTTAGAAGGGAATAAAGCAGCCCAAGAGTTAACACACACAGGAACTTTAATCACACACAGAAGATGAACACGTAACAAAAATATAAACTTGTAAAGTGTTAGTCCCATGTTTCATGAACTGAAATAAAAGATCCCAGAGATTTCCCCATGCGCACATAAAGCTTATTTCTCTCAAATTTTTTACATCCCTGTTAGTGAGCATTTCTCATTTGCCAAGATAGTCCATCCAACTGACATGTGTGGCATATCAAGAAGCTGATTAAACAGCATGATCATTACACAGGTGAACCTTGTGCTGGGGACAATAAAAGGCCACTCTAAAATGTGAAGTTTTGTCAACACAATGCCACAGATGTCTCTTGTTTTTCAGGAATGTCCACCAGAGCTGAAAATGTAATGTTAATTTCTTTACCATAAGCCACCTCCAATGTCGTTTTAGAGAATTTGGCAGTACACCCAACCGGCCTCACAGACCACGGTAACCATACCATCCCAGGACCTCCACGTCCGGCTTCTTCACCTGCGGGATCATCTGAGACCATCCACCTGGAAGGCCGATGTGCAAACCCACAGTTTCAATCTGTCAGAAACCGTCTCAAGGAAGCTCATCGTCCTCACCAGGGTCTTGACCTGACTGCAGTTCGGCGTCGTAACCAAATTCAGTGGGCAAATGCTCACCTTCGAAGGCCACTGGTACGCTGGAGAAGTGTGCTCTTCATGGATGAACCCCGGTTTCAACTGTACCAGGCATTGTGGGAGTGAGCAGTTTGTTGATGTCAACGTTGTAAACAGAGTGCCCCATGGTGGGGTTATGGTATGGGCAGACATAAGCTACGGCCAACAAACACAATTGCATTTTATCGATGGCAATTTGAATGCACAGAGATACCGCAGAGAGATCCTGAGGCCCATTGTTGTGCCATTCATCCACTGCCATTACCTCATGTTTCAGCATGACAATGCACTTCCCCATGTTGCAAGGATCTGTACACAATTCCTGGAAGCTGAAAATGTCCCAGTTCAGTGGCCTACATACTCACCAGACATGTCTCCCATTGAGCATATGTGGTATGGTCTGGATTGGCACGTACGACAGCTTGTTCCAGTTCTCCCAAATATCTAGCAACTTTGCACAGCCATTGAAGAAGAGTGGGACAACATTCCACAGGGCACAATCACAATAGCCTGATCAACCCTATGCGAAAAAGACCTGTCGCTGCATGAGGCAAATGGTGGTCACACCAGATACTGACTGGTTTTCTGATCCACACTCCTACTTTTTTTTAAAGGTAACTGTGACCAACAGATGCATATCTGTATTTCCAGTCATGTGAAATCCATAGCCTAGGGCCTAATGAATGCATTTCAATTGACTGATTTCCTTATATGAACTGTAATTCAATAAAACCATTGAAATTGTTGCATGTTGCATTTATATATATATTTTGAATGTACATTGGTATGGTTCTTTAATGGACAGAAACAGAGGAGATAAATACACTGGCTTGAATAGATATTTTCAAAGTATGATAGAGTGTGATATGGGATATAACAACAAGAATAATGTCAAGGACTGTATATTATACAAATAGTAGGCTATTGCACAGAAACATACAAGAGCAAACACTCATCACTGCAGACAATATCAGTAACAGGAATGAGAACTTCATAGAATATGGCTACTCTATAAACTGCAATGATATCAACAGCTTACTTTGTAGTTACGCAACCCATGCACATATGTCTACCCACACTCACAGACTGGAATAATACTGTTCAGCTACAGGCAATATTTACTCCCTTGGAGAGCATGAGTCAGGCTGGCTAGCCAATCAGGGTTAGTGTGTGCAATGGGTTGAGACACACGGCTATTGTCCGATTGGCTGAAGCCATGAGGTGGAGGAGATATTAATTTGTCATGTGAGGGGGAGAAAGGGTGAGGATGGGTTAGAGTCAGACTGCACGGCTCCAGAAAGCAAATAAACAAATGCTCACACAAACGGTGAGCGTCACACAAACATAGCGTCCTGTTGCCCCCTCAGCAGGGGGATTTTGTAACAGAGTTGGACATTTATTTTATTTAGTGTCATTTTAACTCCCAAATGATCAACACCATGACCAGAGTAGTTATATCACAAAATGGGGGTGGGAACATAAAAATAAATAAAATAGTGTTACATTTCACTCCATAGGATTTTAATTCTTGCAATTTTACCGTGTTGATTTCAGGAATCCTTAAACTGAAATTTTCCAGGAATTTTGCAACCCTAATCAGGACAAAGGACCCATGTTTAGCACCAGGTATAAACATGTCTTTAAAATCACTGTCACCCTTGGTCTAAGAGGGAATTTCCTCTTGACCTAATGGTTTCTGGTGAATATAGGATTTAGTGTTCAGATCCCACCTATGACAGGCAGCATTTCATTCCAAAAGTGTCTCCCTCGCCACAAACCGTCATTCACACCACTTTAAGACAACTGCATAGGTGTGGGAAGAAGTGCCACCTAGTTTAGGCCTGTGTAACCTAACTATTTTACAGATTATCATGTCTCCAATATAGGATATCTTTAAAGCCACAATCTGCCTTTCCAATAACCAGACCCAGCCACTTTGTTTGGTAGGTTAAGATGGGGCTTGGGAAGTAATCACTCAAATTCATAGGCACAGCTATGGATGCAAAGATTGACAGTCTATGAGATTGGAATTATTATTTTTAAATAGCCTGAATTAATTAATATGTGAAATGCTAAAAACTTCTAATCTGTATTTTGGCAAGGAATAAAAGTGTATAGTTAATCTATGTGCATAGTGGCAACCAAATAAAAGAGAGTGCCGTGTGTGCGAGCGAGAGAGGCAAGGTAGAATTGTGCTTCTGTTTGTAAACCTCACCCTATAAAGTAGCCTATAATTCAGTTGAAATGTATGACCCACTGCCCTATTTACAGTAGCCTACTTCTTAAACAGGTCTGTCCTCGTGGTTTAAAAAAGTACTAGGTCACGATCACCTATCCAAATGTGACCACTGTGAAACAAAATGACCCTACACCACAAGTGTCCAATCTATCTGATCAAATATTATTTGATCCAAAACAGGGTTACTATTTTAGCTATTGCCTGCCCTTACTAATAAGTGATACACTTTTAATTTGTAGAAAGTAGACCGAGCTAATGACCTAACGATTCACTAAACATATCGAATTAAGAGCATTTGAAGGCATGTGCACAACCCACCTGTCCCTGACTTTTCCTAAATGTGTGTATTTTACACTCTACCAGAACTTTGGGATAAATATAATAAAATATAATACAAATACATTGATGATTTTTACCTCAAAGCGTCAAAATGACCATACGTATATTGAAACAGTAGAATAGCCAGGACAACCAGTACCAACAGCAACCAGTCTAATAAATCCATTTACTATACACAATCACAAAGAAATCCATTAAGATTCTGTTTAGGAAGGTCATAAAAACATGATACCTAGACAATTTATTTAAAAAGAACAGAAAAGCATGTTTTGAGTGTTATTGTTTTATCCATCTGTGCTTAGTAGCTGAGGCTATATGGCTGCATCATGAAATCAACTTTAGCAGACATTACATGCTTATATTCCCCCGCTCTGCCACAGTCAACACATTCAGTATATATTTTACAGTAGGAATATAATGGAAGAAACAGAATAAAAAAGGATATTTTTCACAAATGACCTATAGCTGATTATCAACAGTATTTAGAAAATGAGCCCACACGCACAATTTTTTGATAATTTTGACACGACTAGGTTCATTAGAAACATCTGAATCTACTCTTAGGGTATAGCAATAGAGTATAGCAATCACAACTTCTGGCCTTTTATTTTTTATTTATTTCACCTTTATTTAACCAGGTAGGCTAGTTGAGAACAAGTTCTCATTTGCAACTGCGACCTGGCCAAGATAAAGCATAGCGGTGTGAACAGACAACACAGAGTTACACATGGAGTAAACAATTAACAAGTCAATAACACAGTAGAAAAAAAAGGGGAGTCTATATACATTGTGTGCAAAAGGCATGAGGAGGTAGGCGAATAATTACTGCATGGACCTCTGGAGGATTATTTGAAAAAGTGCCGTTTGGTAAACTCGGTTCCCTTTTTTGTCAATGCACACTGAGCTGGTCATCAGTCTCTTCATTCTCAATTTGACAATTGATAATATTGTCACCCATCAGACTATTGTACATTTTTGTCTTTAGACCACATCTATTCTAAGTGTTAAATTAGTTTCAATATAGTTTAGGTGTAGTTTGGATGGGCAACTAGCTGGGCAGGCAACTATTGTCCTACAGTCAGAAAATACACTATAGTAATTTTAGAATTTACAGTCGATGCACTGCGGGATCAATCTATTTATTTAATATGGCATATTTGCACAATTGAAAGATCAACGGTCAGAATTACCATTATGAGCTTTCTAGTAGTGTTAAATCACTTCTCTGTGCAAGCTTAACAAAAACATATGAATAGCCTACTTGTACACTACTATAGTATGATAGCCTATAGTACTTACAATGGTATAGCCTACATAGGCTACTAACCTGATATGGTACTGTATCCAGTGCATCGATGCCCAAGGAGGAGAAAAAATGCGAACTCAGTGATATAACTTTTACTCGCTGGTAGAACTCCCCAACCCCGACAGTAAGGACTCGGCAGGATAAGGTTTTTCAGCGCACACATTTGAAATAGAACCATTATTTCAACAAACCAAAGTTATAATCGACTTGTGATATTCTTCAACATTATGTACCTGTTGAAGTCAGTAATGCTCCTTTAAAAGAAATCACGAGTCCCACCCCCGTAATTTTAGAAAGGTAGCATAAGGTACATGTTTAACCCCAAATATGCTGGTTTTAGGTCTACAGTGGCACGACCAACATATAACGTTTTCAGTGTGCCTGGCCCCTGGTAAGGCCCACATACAGTGCATTCAGACCCCTTGACTTATTCCACATTTTGCCACGTTACAGCCTTATTATAAAACAGAATGAACCTATTTAGACGCTTTGCTATGAGACCCGAAATTGAGCTCAGGTGCATCCAAAAAAAGTCTGCAGCATTGAAAGTCCCCAAGAACATAGTGGAACCACCAAGATTTTTCCTAGAGCTGGCCGTCAGGCCAAACTGAGCAATCAGGGGAGAAGGGCCTTGGTCAGTGAAGTGACCAAGAACCCGATGGTCACTCTGACAGAACTCCAGAGTTCCTCTGTGGAGATGGGAGAACCTTCCAGAATGACAACCTCTGCAGCACTCCACCAATTAGGCCTTTATGGTAGAGTGCCACTCCTCTGGTAGAAGCCACTCCTCAGTAAAAGACACATGACAGCCCACTTGGAGTTTTCCAAAAGACACCTAAAGGACTCTCAGACCATGAGAAACAAGATTCTCTGGTCTGATGAAACCAAGATGGAACTATTTGGCCCAAATGCCAAGCGTCACGTCTCGAGAAAACCCGGCACCATTATTACGGTGAAGCATGGTGTTTGCAGAATCAGGCTGTGTTGATGTTTTTCAGCGGCAGGGACTGGGAGACTAGTCAGTATCGAAGCAAAGATGAATGGAGCAAGGTACAGCGAGATCCTTGATGAAAACCTGCTCCAGAGTGCTCAGGACCTCAGACTTGGGCAAAGGTTCACCTTCCAACAGGACAACGAGCCTAAGCACACAGCCAAGACAGCGCAGGAGTGGCTTCGGGACAAGTCTCTGAATGTCCTTGAGTGGCTCAGCCAGAGCCCGAACTTGAGCCCGATCTAATATCTCTGGAGAGACCTGATAATAGCTGTGCAGCTCACCATCCAACCTGACAGGGCTTGAGAGGATCTGCAGAGAAGAATAGGAGAAACTCCCCAAATACAGGTGTAGGGTCATACCCAAGAAGACTCAAGCCTGTATTTGCTGCATAAGTTGCTTCAACAAAGTACTGAATACTTACGTAAATATATTTTTGTATTTATTTCGATACATTTGCTAAAATTACAAAAAAACATGTTTTTGCTTTGTCATTATGGGGTATTGTGTGTAGATTGATGAGGGGGAAAAATTATTTAATCAATTTTAGAATAAGGCTGTAACGTAACATTTGGAAAAAGTAGAGGGTTCTGAATACTTTCTGAATGCACTGTACCTATTTAAAAAGATACCCATTGAAGATGCATGTCATTGGCCTACATCCTCAACTGTTGCCAGATTTTTTTTTCTGACACTTATTTGGTTGAATAAAAAACTAAAATACATTAATGCCTGGTTTCGGGCCTTATTTTTAATAACAATTAAGTGTTGGAGTCAGACTCTAGATTAAGATTAAAGGGCAATTTTGTTCTAAAAGAAGACAAACCAAGACTTGTAGGCTAAAAGTTCCAAACTGTTGGCAAGTGCAGGGAGCAGAACGGTTAAATTATTAAAATTGCCCGTGAGTCCCATCCACCCCTTTGGAAGCTAAACAAACACGTAACATCATGTTAACAAACAAAGAGTGGGTCATTTACCTGAGAGAGAAGACAAAATTGGAGCAAGTAAAAAGACAAAGTCTAGGGTCAGGGTCACACTGGATTAAAAAGAATAACCCAGAACAATCCATATTCCCTTCTCCAAGTACAGTGTTTGTAGAGCTAAGGCTAAGCATTTGCATTGCAATGAATCCTAACCAAACTGAACTTTCTTCATTTCTGGTGACGAAGAACAAGCAAGGCATGTCATATGAGAGAAACACACAGGTACAAACACACCTACAGGAAACAATTTATCCACAGTAAATATCAATACCTTTTTTTTTGTTAGGGGGTAGATCAGATTTAATATTGCTGATAGATTGTAGCTTCCAATGTAATTGTCTGCATCATACATACAAAAAAAACACACATACATATAAATGTATATACACATACATATATTCAAATACACACGGACAAATACACACGACAAATACACACATATATACACACACATACAGGCATACATACAAAAACACATACATATATATACACACACACACACACATATATATACACATACATACATATACATACAAAAAAACACTGCTCAAAAAAATAAAGGGAACACTAAAATAACACATCTGAATGAATGAAATATTCTTATTAAATACTTTTTTCTTTACATAGTTGAATGTGCTGACAACAAAATCACACACAAATTATCAATGGAAATCAAATTTATCAACCCATGGAGGTCTGGATTTGGAGTCACACTCAAAATTAAAGTGGAAAACCACACTACAGGCTGATCCAACTTTGATGTAATGTCCTTAAAACAAGTCAAAATGAGGCTCAGTAGTGTGTGTGGCCTCCACGTGTGGCCTCCACGTGCCTGACACACTCCAGCCACATGAGGTCTAGCATTGTCTTGCATTAGGAGGAACCCAGGGCCAACCGC